>NC_065509.1:44862384-44887379 GCF_006386435.1 Epinephelus moara | reverse complement strand
CTGTACATTTCCTGTGAAAACAGAAGTGTATTTTGAAAACAGACAATGCATGTAACAGGCTGAAGTTGACACAGCGTCCCAGAACGTCAACAACCAACACACCCAGGGTACCTTGGACATCATATGTGGACGTGGAAAGTCCATGACCAAACGTGGACATGTGACGAAGTCACAGCGAGGATGATGATGGACTGGGACAGTTTGACCACCAGTGATACGGTAGCAAAATGTCGAGAAAGTCAAGTGTATAGAATAGTTTCAAAATTTGTGAGGGCGACCCCAAAAAGTGGAAATACGCTGAAGGAAACTGCCGAATCTCAAATCTTCAACGAACTCAGCAAATCAGCTAAAAACTATAAAAACAGCTGACTTGTAACATTTTCTTTTTTTTCGAGTTATTATGGTTAAAGTTACTGCGGCCTGCAGCTAACACAGTGACTGTCACATTACTTTAGGTGCATCGACTGAAAACTGATGTTTGAAAAAGTCTGATGGCCTCATCACTCAGTTCCCCTGGAAGTTTTTTATATGCATGCATTATTCCAAGGTCCCAAATAACCAATAAATTAGACAGCAGTAATCCAACATATTTAATTATGCATCAACATGAATTATTAACAGTTATTGTCAAACAAGGAATTTTAAACTTAGTTTGTGACTCTGGTTTTATCTAATGTCAGTCACCAGCGGTCCAGCAATACACCAACTGGGACAGTCTGACCACAAGTGATACACCAGCAAGATGTCAAAAAAGTCAAGTGTCTGGAAAAGTTTAAAAATCTGTGAATACGAACATCAAAAAGTGGAGATGGGACCCCCTTGTAAACAAGATGGCACCTCTCAAGGGGTTATTCCTAATAAAGAATTTCAATATATGCCGAAGGAAACTGGTGTTTCACACATGTACACTGGGACAAAAAACCTGAAAACTGTGACTAATGTGTTCTTTTTCTACGGCAAATGTTACTGCGACCTGCGTGCTGACAAAGTGACTAATTTAGTGGTTATCTCAGTTGCATTTAAACTGATGTTTCAGAAAAGTCCGACTCCCGTCCTCGTCTCTCGTCGCCCCCTCAGAGCTTCCACTAATGGTGGATATTTCTCCCTGGAGCTTTGATGCCAGTGAGCTGGTATTCAGGACAGCCCTAACCCGTTCAGTAACAAAGTTCTCATAATGGATTCTTTTCCCCTCCTCGTAATGATGTGACTGCGGCTACAGAAATGGAGCTGTAACCTCATTGGGCTGGATAAATGATCTCCAAATCTGAAATGAAATTATAGTTCTTTCTTCAAATGGGCGCCATTAATTTAAAGTCATTTGGCTGAAATGGGGCCCATCAGAATGACAAAAGGTTTTACTTCCACCCCCAAAAATGTAAATCTTCAACCAGCTCCAAATGGGCCACATAATTTCAGTCATAGCACAGAAAGAGAACTTTTAGTCTCCACACAGGCTGATTTATAACCGAGGAACGCCTAATGTCAGGGAAGTGGAAGTTAAGGCCCAAGGATTCATTGTTTCACAGTGACAGGGTCTTTTCTCTGTTCCCTCCAGGAAGCTTTCTGTCCGTCCTGATGTCTCACTGAAGATCACACACTTATCTGATTCGTCCAGGAAGTTTCAGCAAGTGCAAAAACAAGTAGCCGTAACCGACCCCACAGCACGTCACCTGTCAGCCTTCATGGCTGAGAAAACACTCCACTGATCATACCTGAGTGTCTCGAGGACTGTGGATTAAAAACTCTCTTTACAATCTGAAATATTTGCTCATGTAAAGGTCGACCAGTGTACACCTGGTTCTGACCTTCAAACATTAAATGCTTTCTGAGCTAACACTGATCACATCTCTGCAGTTAATTCTCAACACGACTTAGAAATGTCACCACGTCTCAGTTTCATCAAAATGAACAGCTTCAGTTTTTCCTCCTATGACTCTGAAGTATGAACTCAGGCCACAGACACGTCCTCCCGTTCCACACAGAGGAGCTCTGTTGCTTTCCTTCATGGCTCACATTTGTTGATTGATGTCCTATTTTGCCTCCGAACTGCACTGAACTGAGTAAACCAGGCCTGGCCTGCTTTGCTGTACTTGACAACTGCCATTGTGAGGGATGGTGACTGCGCCGAGTAGAAGTCTGGGAGCGATATTGTAATCTGTCACTGTCAGCCCAAAAAAAAAGGGAAATGGCTCCTAAGATAGATGGAAAGTATTCGTCGTGACCATGAACTGTTGTAGACAGGTGACTTAAACTCTATAATCTGCCTGAATCCATGAAAGGCAATTTTTCCTCCCTCTTCTGCGCGCGGCAATCTCTCTGTGTCAGGGCTAAGCCCAGGCTTAGCCCCGCGGCCAGGCAGCCTGTCGAACATCTGAGCACCTGATCCTGGCATTAAAACCACAGCAGCTTTGGTTTGCAGGCTTTGCTTTGCTGGCAGCGGGGATCTCATAATGCGAGCTAATTACTAGCGCTGTGCAGAATCAATTCTCCTGGCTTTGCAGCGGAGGAGTAAAAACAAAAGGAAAAAAACACCCTGGTCTTTGTGTTAGAAAACAAAGGTATGTTTTGTTCAATGAGTGCAGGGATTTTCCCCTAAATGTTTCTTGCTCTGTTGGGTGTGCTCCCAGGCTGCCTGCATCAGCGGACCATTAGACACGTCTGCCATGTAGAGCCTGAAAACAGCAGCTTACCGCCTTCGTGATTGTGTCACAGTGGTAAACAATTATGCGTCAACCTCTCCATCAGGCCTTTTACACTGATACGGCAGCTTTAAACCTTTTTTTCCTGGAGCTGGTAATTAGAGGTGTGATGGGATTCCACAGGAGGACTGAATGGCCTTTTATAAAGCACTATCCCCTCCTTATAAACTTATTAGCCATGGACTGGTGGACTGCACAAGGAGGAGGGAATATAGCGTCAACTGTTCTTACACATCGTGCATTAGCTGTACCTGCAGTTACACAGATCTTTACTACCTTTAGATCAACAATGATGTGAGGTATTTATTCATTTAGACAGAGCTCTAATTATCAGCCTGATCATTTCTCCTTTAGCTGATGATAATCTTTGGGTTTGGACCGCTCCTGTTGGCTGCAGCAGTATCAGTGCAAACATCCCTGCTCCTTTTCATTCACCCGCTCCTCTCCCCCGCCCTCCTATCAGTCTCTCTTTCAGTCCATCTTGAGTGCCCTCGTACGTTTGGCTGCCTTTTGCCATTACCCTCTTCAATATTCCTCTCTTCGCTGCCCTTGCCGTTCCTCCTCCCGCTAGACGTTGAAGCGTGATCAATATTTTTGTCATAACTCAGGGGAGAGTCACCTCTGCGACGACATTAAAATTCCTCGCTCTGTGCAATATAGTCCCCATCCAAATTTCCTGGCTCGGAAAGGATAGGGCCATTACCTAGAATACTAAAAGAGCCACGAGACCTTCCTGTGGGCAAGGATGTCCCTTTACTCCAGCACATTTCTCTGTTTGCATCCTTGTAGAAAGTAGCTCCCAGAAAAAAAATAAGAGGAGTAGGAGGGAGTGGATATTACAGTTTGTATCTCAGAGCTGCTTATTCAAGTGTGCTGCAAGTCTTGTACATAACGGAGCAATAGCGAGGCCCACTGGGAGCAGTGTTAGCATCAATATTCTGCCGCTAAGCTAGTGGAAACATATTCTGTGTTTGCAGTGTGAGACCCGGGATCTGCACTTCTTTCCAATCTCCTGTCGTAAGCAAATCCCTCCAAGTGGGTCGGCCATTTGCAATGCTACCTTCCCTCTTCCTTCACCTCTCCCTCTTTCTCTCTCCGTGACCCATCCGTCTCTTTCCCCCGCAGCCATTCCTCCATCCCACGCTCATTACCTTATGCCCATTAATCCCATTAAGTAGCCATTAAACAAGTGCTGATAACACCAAATGAACGTCAGGCTCTGACAGCTAATAACTACAGTCCCACCTCGGCACGTTCAACCCTGGCAAGGAGAAAAGGAGGTGCAGAGGGAAGCAGGGGTGTGTGTGTGTGTGTGTGGCATTGTGTAGTAACTCCAGCTGTGGACAAAGACAGAGAGGACAGAGAGGTGGAGACAGGAGGAAGCCAAACATGTAAATATACTGCTGTACTGTGTATATTTACTGGTATCCGCTGGTTCAGACGAGACAGAGGGCGTCATTCAGCTCAGAAGCAAAGTGTTGGGATTTTTTACTCTGATCATCACTTGGATTTAAGAGCAGAGAGAAGGAGGGAGCTTTGCCAAACCAACCGTGGGAGCAGCGTGAAATAAAAGGATTGTATCCGAAGAAGCAGGCCGAGCTAAGGCAGCCACAGCGGCTGTTCAAGAAGCACACTGAATTTAAGGTTGGCGATGTGTTCAGGGCCTTTGAGATGGAGGTGGCAAGGGGGAGATGGGGGAGATGGGGGGGGGGGGGGTTAAGTAGTGGCGATAGATAGCCTGCTCACTAGCAGCTCACTCTGGTTGAGCTTCAAACCAGAAGCCTGCTCGCAGTCACCGTCCTCGTTGCTGCTCGGTTTGAGTGATGAGGAAGGACAAGGTTATGGCGGAGAGATGAGTTGCAGCTGTAGTCTGTGCCGTTCATTCATCAAGTGTGCACACACACACACACACACACACACATACACACGCACACACCAGAGGAGTCACACTCATGCTCCTGCAAACAGAAACACACCTTTCCTTCACTGATTCCCTACCGCTGTCTCACACACACTCATTTATCAGTGCAGCTTCGTGCGGACGTTAGTTAGCAGGGCGGCTAGATTAGAAACGTCTCTATGTCCTCACTGTGGAGGAACTTTACAGCATCAACTTCTGTCTGACCAGCTGGTCAACCGGGTGAAAGGAGTTTAATTTGTTTGACCAATCGCTGCGATGGGTGCACAGGGCTCAAATACTAAGGAGTCCCGAGGAGAGGACGGAGGAGGAAGGAGGGAGGTCAAAGGAGACATAAAGCGATCACTGCACTGATGACTTCATCTTTCATCCATGCAGGAGGAAAATGGATGTTCAAAGAAAAGACAAAAAACTAAAGCAGTGATACTCAACTTTCGGCCTGTGGGCCAAATCCGGCCCATGACAGGCTGCCAGGTGGTTCGCCGACCATTTTCTGATTGACATTTACATGGACAATATTTCAAAACTTCTCCCTGACTTTTCAAGGAGTCGTAGACATGTTTTTTTATTACTGTACTTGCACATGATTGTAATTACAGCTAGCTAACACACGTGGAGGAAGAGACGGAAAGGAAACGTATGTGTCGGTAAACAAACATCACACATGGAAGCATTTTAAGTTGTGTCCCACCGGGCGAGAATAAAATAAATGTGCGGAGTGAATTACATATAAAGTCGATGTAAAGATGCAATTAGATGCGAATTCCTGCTGGACGACGCAAAGGACGTGATGTCAATGACACAAATCATGCAATACACATGAATTAAGCTGTGTGGATGAAGTGAGTTGCACAATTTCACGTCATATGTTTGAAAAATCCAAACTTCAGCAACCGAGTCGCGCCACAATAGCCAGTCAGTATTGACATGACGCCAAGGACATACCAGAAGTTATCGGAAGTTCATTCATCAATTCAGAAATTTTACGCACATATGACGTGAGTTATTCGCGCAAATGCAGCGAATCGGCACAAAATATTCCAGTATTCAAACTCATGTGAGTAACGCGATGCAAAAGTTTGCATAGTGTTTGGTGTGATGCGACATTAGAGCTACGTTACATCGACAGCTGTAAAAAATAAATTTGTCGTTATGTTACGTTACATTATGTGATTTTTTTTTTTTTTACTAATTCCAGGACTTTTCCCAGCCTGGAGAATGTGATTTTGAAATTCCATGATTTTTTCAGGTTTTCCATAACCATGGAAACCTGGTTTTGGGGTAGGGGATACCCAGACCCCCTGAAACTGGTCCAGGTTGAGCCCTGAATATCCTCAGATCCTATGCACGGCCCTGTGCACACCTGAACTGAGCGGAGGTGCTATTTGCTCATTAACTGGCCTCCTGTTTTACAGAAGTGAAGAAAGCAGGTTGAGTATCTCTGCACTGAGGGATGAAGAGAGATTAGAAGAAGACAATGTGTGATGGAAAACAGAGAAATTGTTGGAGGGCAGGAACAGGTAATGGCAGAATGAAAAGATATCATTTAGGGAAGAACAAACACATTAAAATGACTGATTAATAAAGGAGGAATAAGTTGGTAAATGATGGGAGAAAGTTTTCTGAGACAGGAAAGGAGGGCATGACGAAGGTACAGATACTGGGAGAGAGTCAAAGAGTGATTACAAATCAAAACAGATGGAAATAAAGAAGAAAGGGACACAAATATATAATGTGAAAAACTTTGACAAAGGAAGAGGGAAAGAGTCAGGAAACAAAGCATGAATGAGTCAGTGAGTGAAGGACAGAAGAAAAGGAGGAAGGAAAGGAGAAAGTGGAAGAACAGATAAAAGAAGCAGGAAGAGAGAGGAGGGATGAAGTCATGGATTATAAATGGCTTGTCCCGAATGTGTCAGGAGTGTTTGCTCTCGTCTCTCTTCGATGGAGGGACCTGCTAAATCAATCGGAAGCTTTTTGCCCACACAGTGGACCAGCGGTCATGATCAGTGTAATTTCCTCTCATGCTGGCACATTTGTAGCTTGCGGCAAATCTCATCTCTTCCCTCCCCCGTCTCCCTCCCCGCCCTCCATCCACTGTTGCTCCGCGGCTAAATTAGCATGGCTGGTGCTAATTTGATGAGGTGTGTAGGCGGAGGAGAAGAGCATTTAGACAAACTTGCTGCACTATCATGCTGTCACCGTTTATCACCTCTAACAGGCCACGTTCAGGCCACAGCGAGCCAACCACTATTCAGCCACTGCCATTTGTTGATAAGAGTCACTAAAGGACGCTGGGAAGTCTTTAAGGGATGACGTCATCACGCAGTCCTGATGATGTCACTCAGATTGTGTCTTATGAAAAGTAATGCGTCACATTTTATACCTAATGAACAGGTAGTTTGTGTTTAACCCGCGTATTTTGGAAGGCTGTGATCATGTGACCAGTGTACTGATGGGCGTAAACAGGAGGCATTCGTGAGCGGTCTGTAAGGAGGCAGGTTGGGGCGGTGGATGGGTCACAAAACACAGGACTTCCCCCGAGAGACCGATGTTTGGAAATGTGGGGTCTGACATCACCCTGCGTCTCTCCCTGAACCTAAACTCAGTTATAGGGATACACAATATATCCAATATGTAACAACTCATAACTGGTATCAATATATGAAACACTGTTCAGTGTCTGTAACATTCACTCAGTGTGATGAATAAGACAAAGCATGTTGGTCTGTTGTGCCGATATGATTGTGCATCCCTACTCCATTACGTGACTGTATGTTAAGGACATAACGTCATGCGTGAGGTGCTAATTTGTAGGATATTGTACAAACTGTTCTATGTGGAAACATGTCGACAGATTCAAGTGTGTGGTTTGATGAGCCCTCTGGTTTCTAACATTTGTTTCTATCCTGCAGGGCAGCTTCATTTATGGGCTCAGCTGTAGCACTGTGTTACAGTTTTGACCATGACACCATCAAAATGGCGTCCGTCTGGGCAACATCATCAAAATAAATGTTTTTTTTTTTTTAATAACAATTTGAGGAAAGTGTTTTGTGTTCAGTTTAATGTGTCCATATTCTTTATGTATACAATATTTCAGTGGGTGAATCTGGAGACCAACTCATACCAAGAGCCAAATTCTAAATGCCTCCAAAGTCTTCAGTCAATCCTAAGTTTTCTTAACATATTTTCTTATTGGCTCAAAATCAATATATTGTTTTAGTTTGTAATAATAACCTGGTTTGAGTCATTTAATTGTAACATGTCAAACTGTCAGAAATAAGACAGAACCATGGAGCTCTGTGGTGAGGTCACGTATCCTCGCAAATCTGTTCATATGACATCTGACAAATGGCGTCATGTCCTTAACATAAAGTTACATAATTAATGTAGAGCTGTGAAGGTCAGGTTTAGGAAGAGAAACATGGTGAGGATGAAAGTTTAAATGAGGGAATATGTTTCTGCATATTGTGACCACCACCCCAACCTGCCTCCACCCACTGGTCACATGATCACAGCCTAACAAATTGGGTGCGTTCGTTTTTGAAGGAAACCATACAAAGAGTTTCTGAGAGCAGCCTGGGTCAGGTCATGTACCTGGAGGTAGATTTAATTTGCAGTAAAAGACGAGACCCTGTGGTGCTCCTCTCGGCTGATGTCTCAGACTTCATTAATTATACTGTTTAAATTAAATTGACATGGATTGATGTAACTGTGTCTGGAGACAGATGTCACAAGTGACTTGTAGTGTTTCAGTCACAGTTGGGACTAGAACATTGTCTGTAAAAATATTTGATGAGTATCAACAAGAGGAACACAGATACAAGTTCCCCACATGAACTCAAACATGTTATGATTGTCGGCTGTGGTTACTGAAGAGTTCAAACTACTGAGCTCAAACAAAGTGAATCAAAAGATGTCTTTGGTTTTACTGATGTCTTAATGATTATAGTTCTGTGTTTAGCACTCCTTTCAAAAGTTAGTTTAAGTTTCAAAATACATTTAATAGTAGGTTTTTGGGAAGAGACAGTTGCCTGGCTGGTCTGAAAAGTTGATCAATCTGAGTTGCTGTATTAGCATCACGGCACATTCTGTTGTCTTTAACATGATAAGGTTCTCGTCGTTCAAACATCCAGACGGAGTTCTAGTTTTTTGTTTCCCAGCCAACATGACATTTTGTTTGCTCCTTCTAATAATCTCGTGTGACTGTAGGTGATGGTGAAGGTTCATAAAGGCAGTTTGACGTCACATGGTTTGCTCTGAATCCTGCAGCTCCAGCTACAAATACAATTCACATAGAATCTGATATTCTCCATGTCCACACTTTGACTGATGTCTTTTAGACCAGTAGTTTTAAAGACAAGTGGGTGAAGTAATGTCTCTATGAGGCTCAACAGTGTTCTGTACAGACTACCTATAACAGGATTAAATGCATTAAATATTATCTGATTAGTATGTCTGCTGTGACAGACCTGCAGCTGTGGGTTAGGTGTGTAAACTTGTTGTGTCATTGTCTCAATAAAGTTGATTAAAAACACAACTCTAAACTTGCAGCTGTCGTCTGAGAGTGCTGCCAAACAGTCATGGCCCAACACTGAGGGTGGAAATCTCCATTTTATAGCATTTATTCAACAAAGGTTATAAAACATGTGATAACTTAATGATTTCATCCAGAAGACAGTCCTGTGAGATGCCTAAACTTAATGTACCTTCTGACTGCTGTGGTCACCTCTCCTCTCAAGCTTCAGTATTACCTGCCTCAAAGTAATTTATCAACAGGCCTTAACACAGTAACAGAGGAGACGAGCCTTCAGGTGATGACAGACAAGAGAACATTACATATCATATGAACTCCATCCACTGAGCCAAACATTAAGACAAACTCACTGAGTCGACATCATTGTTGTGATTACTGACTTTAGGAACAGTTACTGTGTTATAGACAAATGTAATCTGATTACAGTGATATATTTTATGTGTCTCTAACAGGAGTACAGAATGTCATCACACTGAACACGATGTCACAGTTACACCAATATCCATCAATGAATTTAACGACATTATAAAGAGACGTGTGACAGAGACATGTGACAGAGACATATGTAATAGAGGACGCTGGTTTGAACAGTCTGGTATTCTGGAGTTTTGTATTATATGTTGTATTTGTTGCATTTTAACGTGTTTTGATTGGCTGCCACCTCAAAAATAATAATAAATAAAACACCGGTAGTTTGTTTACGGCCTGGTTGTGGCGGTGACGTTAAGTCATGTGACCGTGGTGTAGTTTGTTTACAGCCTGGTTGTGGCGGTGACGGTAAGTCATGTGACCGTGGTGTAGTTTGTTTACGGCCCGGTTGTGGCGGTGACGTTAAGTCATGTGACTGTGGTGTAGTTTGTTTACGGCCCGGATGTGGTGATGTTAAGTCATGTGACTGTGGTGTAGTTTGTTTACTGCCTGGTTGTGGCGGTGACGTTAAGTCATGTGACCGTGGTGTAGTTTGTTTACGGCCCGGTTGTGGTGATGTTAAGGCATGTGACTGTGGTGTAGTTTGTTTACGGCCTGGTTGTGGTGACGTTAAGTCATGTGACCGTGGCGTAGTTTGTTTACAGCCTGGTTGTGGCGGTGACGTTAAGTCATGTGACCGTGGTGTAGTTTGTTTACGGCCCGGTTGTGGTGATGTTAAGTCATGTGACTGTGGTGTAGTTTGTTTACGGCCCGGTTGTGGCGGTGGCATTAAGTCATGTGACTGTGGTGTAGTTTGTTTACGGCCGGTTGTGGCGGTGGCATTAAGTCATGTGACTGTGGTGTAGTTTGTTTACGGCCCGGCTGTGGTTACATTAAGTCATGTGACCGTGGCGTAGTTTGTTTACAGCCCGGTTGTGGCGGTGACGTTAAGTTATGTGACCGTGGTGTAGTTTGTTCACGGCCCGGTTGTGGCGGTGACGTTAAGTCATGTGACCGTGGTGTAGTTTGTTTACTGCCCGGTTGTGGTGACATTAAGTCATGTGACGTGGTGTAGTTTGTTTATGGACTAATGTTAGCTTTTTACTCCTGCTGATTGAATTTAGGCTTTAATAATCATAAAGTGGAGACGCTTACTTCATGAAAACATCGTCCCTGCAGAACTCTTATTATTATTATTGCTTTCATGAAGGAGCTGTTGAATCCCACAGCTCAGACACATTTTCAGATATTTCAGCGTCTTATAACACCAAATTCAAATCTCCTCATTTTCTTATGATCAGTGTTTGTGACAGATTCTGTTGATATTTGTCTTCTTTTACCGGAGGAGGTCTCTCAAACTATGATTCCACTGACGGGTCCTTCAGACGTTTCTGTGTAGGTCTGACACTAATGGAGAATTCATTTGAATTTACTGTGATGAGATTTACTGTGTTTTCATAATAACACAGCTCATACAATAATTCATTTTAAGAATAATTCTGCACAATTTAAGATCAAATTAAATTGAAATCTTTTTTTTTTTCATGTTCCCTCTGTCCAGTAATAATAATATAATTGGTTGGCTGAGAAACATTTTGACAAGTGTTGTCCTCCTCTCCTCTCCTCTCCTCTCCTCTCCTCTCCTCTCCTCTCCTCTCCTCTCCTCTCGGCTCACACTCAGCTCATTTTTTTTTTTTTTGTTCCTTTTCCTGCAGTTTATTAAAGAGCAGAGCCGTCACGCTGTTTACTTCATGAATGTGATTAATGTTGGGGCACACACACACACACACACACACACACAAAGAAAGTAATGAATGAGCAAGTCGGAGAGCTCACGCGATGTCACTGTGTGGACCTGACAGCCGTGACACAGTCGGGCCCTCTCTGCTAACAGCAGCCCCTGACACAGATAGCTCGATGTGCTCATCCTCCTCCTCCTCAGTGTGCATGTCTTCTTCACAGACTGTGATGATTAATGTAGAGGAATACGGTAAAGAAAATATCTACCTGTTTATGAACATCCATGTGAGTGATTTAAAGTTTTTGTGTTGGCTTTGAGGTTTTTGCTGACGTCAGCTGGAGGATTATAATCATTATAATTATCATTATGTGCATGTGGAGCTCCTGCCAGAGAGTTCTGTCATTTAACTATTTTGTGACATCACATTAGAAAAATGGAGAAAACATAAAAGCCATAAATTCAGATGAGTGTCAGAGCCGCCTGTTTAAATCCTGATTTGTAAAGGTTTGTAAATCACACTGGGCTGTCGCCAACCAGAGCTGAGGACAAATCAAATTGAAGAAATAGAAGTGGTCTCCAAAATGGACTCATGACGAAACCTCACCAAACAGCCGAACAAACGGTCGGCAGGTCAGGAAGGATGAGCAGTTTCAGCTGTTCTGCAGCCGTGGCAGGTTTAATAAAACACACTTAGTCATGGTGAAGCCCCTACCCCCCCCCCCCACAGGAGCTGTGCTATCCCACTCGCACAGATCTCCATATAATGGGTTATGCCATTATGGGCTCAGCAGAAAAAGAAAAAGAAAAGCTCCATGGCAGCATTCAGAAAAACATAAGCTGTGGTTCACTGCTGCACATTCCTGCAGTCTGTTTCCCTGTGTGTTCAGCGTACCAAACATTAGCACGGCTACCCAGTTCACCTGTTACACCATCACCAGGACAGGCAGGCAGCCAATCAGCAGCAAGATACAGTACGTCATCCCTCCAGGTTTTATCAGCCACCTCTAACCTGTCTCCAAAGTCAGAGCAGCAGCGTGTCAAAGGTTAACGTTGGATTGATCAGACGAGCCAAACAAAGGTTTCATCTCTGATGTGTTTTACAGGGAACTCATCTGCTGTCCACCTTTAAGGTCCAGTGTGAAGGATTCAGGGCGATATATAGGCAGAAATATAACATTCATAACTATCTCCTCATTAATCATTAATCTAGTCTCTGCAGGATAACAGTAAATGCAAATTCAGCCACTCCCTGTGAATTCTGTCTGATCGCAGTGACTTCACTGTTTGACCTGCAGTCGGAGCTCTGGCGGAAGGCGGAGAGGCCCAGCTTAGCGTTGCTGCTTCGCCACCTGATGACGGTCCCCGCGGCAGCAGTGTCTGTCTGCGGCGCTCTTTATGACGCTGTAGCACAACAGAGCTGTCACACCGACGATGACGCAACGGTACTTGAGTACGGAGCAACATTACCGGTGAGAGCTGAGCGACAGCAGAGTGGATCAGAAATCATAAAACCTAATCAGCCCCTTCAGGATGTTGCAATCACAACAATTAATGCAAATTTAGCCAATGCCTGTTAATTCTGAGCGATCTTGCGATTCTGTCCAGTCACTGCAAATCTGACTCACTGGATCGTAGAGCTGCGTGCAGCGTAATGATTCTGTGTTTATGATGAGTTGGCTGCTGCAGGACCAGAGCTCTGAGACTGTGTCACACACACAGTGACAGAGCTAACTGTTAGCATCTCACGGCTAATGTTACTCAACAGTTATTAGCAGGTTTAATGACAGAGTCGTCTGCGTCTGCTGTGAGGCTTCGGCCCGAGTGACAAAATATTTTAGTATTTTTTTCCCGTTAATATTTTTTCTGGGGTGTCCGCTGTGAGGGTCGGAGGGCAGAGGGATGTCGTCTGCTGTAAAGCCTCTGAGGTTAATTGTGAGATGTGACATTGGGCTTTATAAATAAAATTGAATTTAAGAGATCATGTTGTGCTGTGTTAGCTTGTGCTGTGTTAGCTTGTGCTGTGTTAGCTTGTGCTAACCGCGCAAAGAGGAAAGATGGAGAGCAGCTCATGAAACAGAAACAAAACAGATTTAAAGTCTGTGGGTAACACTGATGCTCATAATAATACGCTCCTCATCCAAAATCGCATCACAGCTATTTCACTGGACCTTTAAAGTTCACCAGTACAGCTGAAGATCAAATGTTTTTAATAAAACCTGGAGGGAGAATGTGTGTACCTCTTTCCACTGACTGAACCAGTGCTCACATCCAGAGAAATTTGAAATTATTAACAGTAAAATTACCTTTACTTTGCAGAAAGTGTCAAAGAAGACACCTGCAGTTATCATGTGTAGAAAATAAATGCAGGTTTATGATATTTAATATTTAACAGAAGAGGTAAGAGTTGAAGAACAGACTGTGGATCACATTTGTACACACAGGACGGTGCGTACTAATATTTCGTACACTCAGAACACACACCTGCCCAACTAAATACACGGCCAGAGAAATTACTCACATCCACTGTGAAAACTAAGATATGTCAGTATTTAACATGCAACAGGCTCAAATGTCACAGCGAATCACTTCAATCAGTTCCTGTTGAAAAACACAAGGTGAAACTCAGGCCAATTCACGTCTGTCCAATTAGCTCCCGTCAGTTTTGGGAAGAAGTTGTTGTATTATTCATAGTCTTTGATGAATATGGAGGGTCGCCCCAGTTTGCTAATGCCGTACAGACTTTGTTCCCAATGTGAGAACATTTAGCACAGAAACCTCTGACATGTGTCTTTATGGGGGCGTCCATTCAGGGAGAGGTCACTAAATATTATATTAACATCATCATCATCATCATCATCATCATCAGATCATATTCAGCAGCACTGAGAGGTGCATTACCTTGACCACCAAAACAAGCACTCAGGATACTGTGTGGATACCAAGGAATGTAGCCAAGGAGCATCACGCTAACTACAGCTAACTGACATGTTATCTGACTGTTGGTGTGTGGCTGGGGCTCAGAGTGCAGGGACGGGGGGTGTTAAGTAAATTAAATCAAATAGAAAATGAAAGGAAATGAGGTTTCGGGGTCTGAAACACCTGAAATAGCCTGAGTCTATGTTTAGCAGGTGGAGCGAGGGCAGAATTACCTTTGATGACCTCTGCAAAGGGCGAATGAAAGAGATCAACAGATTGAGAACCAAAGACAGTGAGATGATTAAACACAAAGCAACAGAGTTTTAGTCACATCTGTAAAAATATACATGAACTTTCCTTCTTCTTTTAATCAATACAAACCTGTCTCTGTGGAAACCTTGATTCACCCTTAAAAAGGTGTTTAGAGGAAGTAATGAAATGCAGAAACATCACATGACCGTGTTCAGGATATTGTTTGGCTACATTCCTGTCTTATCCGACTGAGTCTTGGTGGCAGCTCCTACCTTTAAAGTTCGGTCGGATTCTGGCGTCGTAACCCGAAACTTTGCCCATGAGTTTGTCCAGGAACTCGGAGGGCGGCATCGGAGAGGCTGCTTTCCTCGCCGCTGCTTCTTTGGACGCTGCCAGGCTGGAAGACAGACAGGTAAAGGTGGTCAGAGGATGTGATGTATGTGAGGCTGGAAGACAGACAGGTAAAGGTGGTCAGAGGATGTGATGTATGTGAGGCTGTGATTGGATCGTAATGAGACAGAAGTTGTGACAGGCGGAGAGATGAATATGCGTTCGGACTGGAGTCATAATACATCAACATTCTTCACATCCAGAGTTATTCATCATCTGTAACAGAAGCCTGGCAGAGACACAAGCACCCCAGAGAAGAGAGGGGTCAAAGGTCACAGCAGCCTGAGAGTAGAGCGCTCATACGCTCCGTCCTCTCTGGACCAAATTGCTGCTTCCCTCTCTCTTTTTAAACGGCTCAATACAACCTCCATTAACCCTTTAAACTCTGCAACAGAAACAATGCGACACTGCCTACATTTATTGTGATGTCACTTCCTGGAGTACCTTCAAACGATTCATATCCCTAAAAAATGTCTGACCTGAGTTTAAAGGTTCAGTGAGTCAATAAGAAGAAGCCTTCACTTTCTGCTGCTAAAATAATGAATGGTTTTTATTTTAGATCTACTGAAACAGATCAACACGCAGACATCCCTCTCCCACAGCTGTCTGTTTTTAAAGGCTTAAAGATGCTTCAAATTATAAACCTCAGCTAATCACTGACGACCTACAGGTGTAAGTAACAAGTCCGACCAGGACAACAGTCGTGTCCTCCAGCAGTAACCATCTGATCTCACTGAGAGACGACTGCTTCATGTTTAATGTTTCACCACAACATCATAAGGAAATAAATCACACGTGTTTTATATCATTTGCCACAGGAACAAACACCATCCATGCTGTCAATGCACCATGCTAACCAAGCTAGCAGCTAGCATAAGGTTAGCTCTGCCCTCTCATCCAAATATGGTCACTTCTGGCTCAAACAATCCAAAATCCAAACTCAAGGCCTCAAAAAAGAAGTCCACAAACCAAATGTCACGTTGGATACGTCCATTATTTAATACAGAGTATGACTGAGATTCATTCATTCATTCATTGTTCACAGTATCTCTTTCCTCCTGGAGGATATCCCAGCATGCACTGGGAGGACCTGGACCTGTCCACATCAAGAGCTCAGATTCATTGATCATCATTTCATTTAGTTTTATTTGATTTAATAAGGCAATAAATGAAGAGCGTTGTCAGTCCGTGCTGACATCACACACTGACGCTGTGGCTCGTGAACCAGCTGCGTGTCACATTGATCTCACTATAAGGCCATCACGCTCATTAGATGATCTAACGCCATCATGTCAAAGACTCAGGATGACCTTTAGTCCACAGACAGACACTGACTGCACTCAGTCACACACACACACACACACACACACACACACACACACACACACACACACACACACACACACACACACACACACACACACACACACACAGGTGATGGATCCAGATGGCCCATGTACGTGAACATCATCAATAAGAATGAAGAGAGATCACTAATTGGCTCCCTCGTTACCACGGCGATACCATGGCGATAAAAGATGTCTGACATGTTACATACAGTAAACGTCAGCACCATGGTCTTTGAACTGAACCTGAGAGGATCTTCATCAACAAAGAGCTTCACCATGAAGCCAAAGTGTCCCTGAATCACTGAACATGTTCTAACTAGAATCACCACCTCAGCACACCACTCAAGTTTCTCTGACAGTTTCCGTCCATGTCTGTGACATAAATGACAAACTTTGTCATAATTAGCACATGAATTCTTTGGTAATGGTTTTGTGAGGTCACAGTGACCTCTGACCACAAAATTCAACTGATTTAACACCAAATATGAAGAAATTCCCTCCCTGTCTAGAAATATTTTCACTTCCCAAAAATGTCCTGACTTACCAAAAGGTAGAAGGAAATCCTAGTGTAATGATGCTATATTTGCACAGCCATAAGTTCAGGTCATATCAGGTAATGACGTGATGATGAGGGAGTCAGAAGGTTCATGAATGTTCTCAATATTATGGTTTTAATTTTGATCTGTTTAAACAGAATCATTCGAACAACAGCCTCCCACGGCCGTCGGCTGGATGCGGTTTTTAAAGGGTTAAACTGACTTTTAGAAACTGTCCTGCGTTTAAAGTCAGGTCCTCACCGTCGGCAAAAGTCCTGACTCAGTGACAGTGTACCAACTTTCCAACGAAGCTTCCTTACTTAACAAAAACATCTAAAAACATGATAATAATGGATGGTAGGGTTTCTTCCTCTCAGCGATCTGAACACTAAACTCTTCATGTTGCTGTATTGTAATAACTCGTTCACGGAGGTGACGCAGTGACTCTCAGATATTCATGTTGCTCTCAGTGTTCCAGGCTGGACACAGAGACGAGTGTTTGCCAGCTGAGTTAGATTGAAAGTGAACTGACAGTGACTTCATTCGGAGGCGAGCGGACTGAACTGACCCGTGGCCTTACAGTGGAACTGCATTAGCGGCCACTTGTAGTGCGCTTTGTATTTGATTGCATCATTTCTCGCTGCGCCTGGAGAAAGAGCACGGACAGCAGGGCTATAAATAAGCTGCTGCGCTGACCCATTTCATTTGGCTTCAGCTTCACAATGAGCATTTTAACCAACAAGACACAGGGAGAGGAACTTTATCGCCCTCGTACACTTTAACTCTCTGAACCCACAGCAGAGGAATCATCAGTTTCAGAGCTGCAACTCAGTCGTCTGAAGAAACTTTGGCACTGATTATTTCCTGCAGTCCACAAATACATTTGTACTTTTCATACATTACTGTAACTACAGTAATCTACAGTAGCATGTGAGGTGACTGTCATCAGGAGGTGGAGGATGGTGTCATCTGCAGAGCTGCAGACACTGTTCAGCACCAACAACACAACCAGTTGTATTTTAGTGACCTGCCGTGTTTTTTACAGAGATCACGGGCGGGTGATGAGACAGTAGGCCCCTGTGCACAGATATACAAAGAGCCCCACCAAGACTCACAGACTCTGTGGTAATCTCTCAGGGAAAATATTGTCTTTATTTATAATTTGTTGTCGTTGTAGTCGTTCTTGTGTCTCTGAGAAAAATCTTGTGTCTTCTTTTAGGAATTTGTTGTGTTTCTCTCTCTCGTCGTTTGCGTCTCTGCAGTGATGACATGTTTACTGTCTCCTCACAGTTCCTCTGTGTCTCCTTGTAGTTTTTTAGTGTCTCTTTGCAGCCCCTGTGCAGGTGAGGACTGAAGGGCCCCTGACACTTTGGACCCCTGCATCTGTTCAGAAATCCTGAGATATCCCTGTGTTTCCTTTCTGCCACCAAAACTGAGTAGAGTCAAACATGGTCTTTTCTAAGCCATGACTGAGTGGTGTTTGTGCCTTAACCTCAGCACACGTTCACCACAGTGAGGCAGAAACACGAGAAAAGTTTGGGTGTATCTGTAACATGATAACGTACAGATTTAATGTGTCTGTGTTCTGCAGAAACATAAATGTCAACATGAGGTTAAAAACTGTTGGATACATTTTATAAACTTCATAATTAGTTTCGAATCTTTTAATCAACATTAAAAACAAAACAGTTTTAAAGTTTGACTTTTTTGATTTGATGTTTTTAATGTCAGAAATGTGACGAAACTGAAGCTGGTTTGAAAAAGACAAGCTTCATCAGATGAAAGCGTCTCGTCTTCATCAGCTGCTGCAGAGTTTCACCGTGTTTCACTTTGTTGACTTCTCTAAACTCGGCTGGACCCTCAGCTCACGTCAAATCTCTCAACTGTATAAAATATGACAAGCTGAGTTTTTGGTGGAATATGAAATATTCTCAAAGTCTTGTGCATCATTTATAAAGTTTTATGTGATCAAAAATCTTCAGTATAAATATTTGACTGAATTCAAATATCACAGCTGCAAAGCTGAAACATGTAGAGAGATCATTTAACACCTGTACAATCTGACTGAAACAGATTAATATACCTGCAGAAAAATAATCTGTTAATAAGAGTATTAGAGCTCAGAAAGAAAACGATGTGTCTCTTGGTTCATTTTCCTGATCAGAATCCTCTTTGAACATTTGAGCCTAAACATGACTCATAAAAATGTATTAATATGTATGAAACATTTATTGGGAGCCTAATAGGAACTTTTCCCCACATCAATGTTTTATCTTGGTTCTGCCTGAGCCAAACTTTGACAGCGTGAGGAGAAGTTATGGGCCGTGTTTATGAGGAATAATTCATCTTGGTGCTGGAACATTTTCACTCTGCAGCACTCAGATGTCCAGCGAAGCAGCCGTCAGTCTCAGCCATCACCACTTCCTGCTCTCTGCTCGGCTCCACGTATCAATGATTGAAAACACACAGGAAGTTGATTTCAGGCTGCGTGAACCTGATCTGACTTTGAGTTTCTGGACATTTTGAAGTTGAGTGAGTTTGTGTTGAGACCTCAGCCTGTATCTGACCGTTGCTGACCTCCAGAGTTAAAAACATTTTCCATGGACGCCTGTGAGAACAACAGTGAGTGTGACGTGGTGAAGAAGTGACAATTATTCAGCCATTAGTTGGAGCTCCTGATGAGTGCAGGGGAGGAGAGCATCGACGCATTAATCTCTCATAAATTAAAATGACAGATGATACAGTCGATCGCGCTTAAATTTTCACCTTCTAAATGTAAAACCGCTAAGCGTGACTTTCAATATGGTAAATGGTGACGCGCGGCATGATAAATAGCGCCATTAGCAATTCATCAACACGTAATGCAGTCAGCGCTGTCGCTTTATCAGGAAACTGCTGATCAGAATCACAGTCCGCCGGGTGAAGACGCGAATTATGGAGCGGCCGTGATGGGGAAACTAAATCAGACTGGGCAGGGCCTTCGTTAGTTCCTGTCTCATGATGCCTTCATGTACACAGGACAACCACGGAAAAAACAGACACGTATAAACACACTGTCATCCTGCTGCTGCACAACCTTCCACATACACACAATACACACCAGATAACACACACACACAAACACACACATGAATCCTCGCACACGCGTACATGCACACAGCGACCTTCCAAACCATTCGCCCTCATCAGTGGAAAACATCGGAAAACAAATCATGCAGGGCACCAAGGAGACAGCAGGAGGAGGAGGAGGAGGAGGAGGGTAAATGAGGATGGTGAGGGTGTGTGTGTGTGTGTGTGTGTGTGTGTGAGGGGAAGAAGAGGAGGAGGAGAAGAGTAAAATGAATTTTGGCTGCTGTCTCCGTCCACGCTGTTACCAGCCGCTGGGGTCACCCTGTCTGTCAGCAGTGCTGGACTCAGGCTGTCTGAGGGGCAGGGGCCAAAAGATGTAAAGGGCACCGGCAGCATGTGGTCCGACACCAGAACACAGGAAGTTTCTGCCATGTAGGACAGCTGGCTGTACGGCACCGTGTCACGTCTTCAACTTTAAAGCCGTCCTAGAAGGCACTGCATCATCTTCTCTCTGTTAAACTCTCAGACTTGAAGCTGCTGACTGAAACCATCTGGAGTTCTCTGGCTCGTCCTCATAGACCCCTTCTCCAATAAAAAACTATCTATCGAAGTTGATGTGAGGGAAGTCTGACAAGGGTGAACCACACGTGTGTGTGTGTGTGTGTGTGTGTGTGTGTGTGTGTGTGTCGGCTAAGCGCGTCCCAGAACATCAACAACCAACACACCCAGGGTGCCTTGGACAACATATGTGGACATGGAAAGTCCATGACTACATTACCCATAACTCTCTGCTCCACCTGTGTTCAGCCTGAGGCTGAGGGAACCACGTCCAGCAGCTTCAGGTTTCATGAGGCTCCTAAAGGACTGACGTGGTCCAGCACGACCCACAACTCCCACTGTTCACTGTCACATCTTCAGGAGGTGAAGATTTCCTTACTGTTTCACTGGAGCAGCAGCAGCAGCAGGGTCGGGAACCTGACCTCTGTTAACAGTCCCTGAAGAACTCTTTCCTCCAAAAAGGGTTCTTTAGATAAAAAGGGTCTCCTCGTCTAGTTGCATTGGTGTGAACCAACATTGCAGCATGGAGCATAGCAAGTAGCCAATCTTTGGTCTGAACTGGGCTTCAGAAGATAAGATCATCCTCAAATCTTCCCACAACGGGGAAATGTGCATTATTCTTGAGAGTGTAGACGACACCGCACCTCGTTTTCTTTCTCTCGTTTATCGACCACCGGGGCCTCTCAGAGGATGGGGGCACTGGGGGGGCAGAGGGGGGACCAGAGGCAGCTAACATGGAGGCATCCGTACAGTCTCTGTCTGTCTGTGGTGTTAAACAGTGACATTAACGAGGCTGATGATGTCATTAACCACCATAAGTCATCACAGTGATAACGACATAACGATCGTCAGTGAGGATATTGATGACGAGGCTGAACATGAGCCGACATTACATAAACAACATCAATAACACTGTTGTGTTTCTGTGTCTCATGAACAATGATGATGAGTTAATGCTGCTGTGACATCATGTGTGACCACAGAAGGTCACAGTGAGGATGTGTGTTGGCTTTAACAGGGCAGAGATGCATCCATCATGTTGTGTCTTTACAACATTAATGATCTTTCACATGTTTCATCTGCAGCTTGTCTTCCCTCGTGGTAACGCTCCCATCAGGTCACATCAGGTTTAGTGAATGAATCCAGGTCTGAATCCAGGCTGGGCACAAAGTCAGTCAGCGAGCGGTCAAACACAGTTTGAGGGACCAGATGACAAGGCGTCCTGTAGTGTATGAGGGGTTGTGACTCAGCGTGCTGCCCCATGATTCAGTCTGAGTCCACTGGAAAATGGACAAATCTGCAGCACATAAACATGTAGATGGAGGCTCGCCTCCGGCCAATCAGGACCAAGATACGTCAAGGTTTTGGAACATCTGTGGCCTTTCAAACTCTGAAATTTTGACCTTTAGTTGCTGAACTCCCATTTGGGAAGTGGGTAATTTTTTAAATGCCAGTGCACAGAGCCAACGTTTGTCACACCTCAAAGTTTGATCAAAGTCCAGCCAGAGGTGTTGGACATGTCACGTTAGAGATGACGGCACCTCACTCAGCTCCAAAAAAAGATTCAGAATAAAGTTTCAAAATTAAAACTGGTTTCTTTCTTTGTCACACAAACAGGTCATCATTGTCAACATCAGTTTGTCTGGTCGAGATTCACCAATCTGTCACCAGACTAACTAAGGTTAGAGGTCACAGTGCATCAGTGATGTTGGACGACTCAGTCACATTCCTACATTATGTAGCTGAAGCCTTAAAATCTTACGTTGCAACAAGGCTGTGGTTAATGTGGTCTTGTTTAGGCACAAAAAAAAAACACATGTTTTGGCTTATAATATCCAGTTTTGGGGGCACAATCCCAGCTGAAGACACGACGATGTCTCAGACATAAAGAACCACTTTGCACGACCCAGGAGCAATGTCTTTGGAAAATTATTTTCGTGGCACCATGTCTGAAGGAAACTCAGCTACAGGTCGCTAAAATAACACCCACGTGTGGTGGGAAACACAGACATGACTGAAAAATAACAACTGGTTTTGTTGTCTGTTGGTGTCGAACAGAATGGTGGTCTGCAGCTCGGCAGGTGTCTCGTGTATGAAACATACAAATGTTATGTATCCATGTTTTGCCAACATTTCTCCTGGAGACTGGGCCGTGCAGGAGAATCGTGTCGAGCAGAAGTTCAGGAGAGATGTGATTTAAAGACAACACCACTGAGATGAGGGATGACTGAGTCTTTACTTCCTGTCTCTCTGCTCGTCATCACTGCCTCCATCTCTCCCTGACATCATCGTGACAAACAGGAAGAGTGCTGTTATTTACACTGGCGTCCTCCATGACCTCAGATTTGACATCATTTGACTTGATTCAGGATGTGTTTGAAATGTCATGCCACAATAATGATAAAAAAAAAAATCCATGAGCTCCATTTTTGGAGACTCAGTACGTCACGAGCAGAGCTCCCTCCAGCTGTCCTTGTTGTGGTGACAGAAGGTCACATGTCTGCAGGCCAGCGCTGCACTTTACTCGTCAGTCCTCCAAAATAAAAAACTCAATATTGACTTTTTCTGCCCTCACACATGAAACATGATCCCATCCTTCAGAGGAATTCAAAATCTGTACACATTTTACTTTTGATCCTTTTTTCATTTATACTGAGTGGATTCACTGTTTGTCTTTTTTTACATTATTAATAAGCTAAATTTAAATTAAATCAGCTCAGTTAACTGTGTGTGACATGACTGACTGTACGGAGACGACGTTAAACACATCACTGATGACTCACCTTCAGTGTGTGCAGGATTTATCTGACTGTGTGCATGGTTTTCTTTTAATTCTTTGTGTGGGATATTTATGCAAAGCAACAAAGCAGAGCTTCCTGGGAGCTGCAGCGTCTCTTGGTTCCTGCTGACATAAAGTCAGAGCCTGAGAACAGATGTAGAAGCTGCTGAGAGCTTTGGAGCCAAACTAAAGGTTTTAGGAGCCAATCTGAACATCAGGCTCCACTTTCTCTTCCATCCACACTCAGACTTCACATGTGAGCAGCACATTTTACAGATGCCTGTTGAAGTCTTTTAATGGTTAATAGTTAACAGTTCTGACAGAGCAAAGAGTCTTTCTGAGGTTTCTTTAGTTGTAAAGTGAGTCAGATCTCAGACTCTCTGTCTTACACCATCTGTAAATGTGGTCCTACTGGTCATTATGGGATCTGTGGTTTGGGGTCGGGCTGCAGATCTCGTGTTGGCGGGTCCGATCAGGCTGCAGATATAAATGGTCGTGTGTGCAGGTGGCAGGGCGGCTGTGTTGTTGCACTTCATGGTGCAGGTTCGGCAGAAGAACTCTGATCTCAGTCAGATTCCCACAGATGGACTGACTGCTCTCAGACTTCCACCTCTGCTCGTCTAAAACACCACTAATTACATTTATTAAAACCATGTCGAGGCTGATGACTGTGAAAATGATGTGTGAGCGCTCAGATTAAATCAGTCTATGTCCAGAGGTGATTGTCTGTTTAAACGTTTCACACTAACAGCTCTCCTGTTGATGCGTCCCTGAGGTCACACCGCTGACTGACGGCAGAGAGTCCAGTGAATTGATGATTAGGACACCTGTCGATAGGTTATCAGAGCTGAACAACCTCAGGTGTCCCCGGAGGATCGGTATGGATGACCTGGAGGAGCGCGGCGTCTCTAAAGCGTCAATGATCAGATAATGGACCTCTCCCCAAACTGCAGCGCTCACAGACTGCAAGAAGACGCCAATCAATGAGGAGACATCAGGTTTCTGAGGCCCATCACACTTCGTCCAATTCTTCTCTCTGTGACAGCAAATTAGGTGGATCAGAGATTATCTCAGTGCCAATAATTCCCGCTGCGACGTGACGAATCTGAGCTTAATCCTCTTTACAACGATGACAAGTGGGAGTGTGATAGGATCAGGCTCCCGCAAAAGAAAAAAAAAAAACACACATTGTGTTGTTTGGGCTCAGAGCTTGCCGCCGCCGCCGCCGCCGCCGTGATACAATGAAGCATAAGAGCCGTGTGAAAAGGCTTTCAAATTAGCATCGAACAAACACACAGCTGGGACGATGACGGAGCAATCAGATTAGTCACAGACTGGGATTACACCAGTGTGTCCTCCACACACACACACACACACACACACACACACACACACAGATCACTTCCTCTGGACGAGCAGCACTAGGCTCAGTTACTCAGTTACACTGAGGGACAAATACTCAGCCCACATGTTTCTGCCTCGCTTCATCTGAAGTCATTTCAACAACTTTTTTCAGGACGCATGGAGCACGACATGACACAAACATGGCTGAGCTGGTGTGTTTCTCATCACGGTAACATCAGTCATCTTTAATATTACAGGAAAGTTTTCAGTATTAATTAATGCAAATATTGAATTTCAATGACGTGATCATTGTCAACAACCAATAATACTGATGCTGCAGTGACACTCGCACACACGAGGCCTCATCTGGTCTCTCTACAGCCCTGTGTTCATGTGTCAGAGCCTCCACCAGGAGCATGATGGGACATCATTATCAGAGCCTGAGCACGCGCACACACACACACACACACACACACACACACACACACACACACACACACAC
>NC_065509.1:44857356-44861443 GCF_006386435.1 Epinephelus moara | reverse complement strand
TCATGGTTCCATATCCATGGTTCCATATTCATGGTTCCATATCCATGGTTCCATATCCATGGTTCCATATCATGGTTCCATATCCATGGTTCCATATTCATGGTTCCATATCCATGGTTCCATATTCATGGTTCCATATTCATGGTTCCATATCATGGTTCCATATCCATGGTTCCATATTCATGGTTCCATATTCATGGTCAAACGTCTGCCAGGTGTCTGATTCATTCCCATAAACACTTGGCTCACAGATCAGATCAGCGCTTTAAAAGCCCACCTGCTTTAATATGATGCAAACAGCTCCAACTGCAAATCTGTTTCCACAGACACACAGAGACACAGAGACACAGAGACACAGAGACACAGGACAGAGACACAGAGACACAGAGACACAGGACAGAGACACACAGAGACACAGGACAGAGACACAGAGACACAGAGACACAGGACAGAGACACAGAGACACAGAGACACAGGACAGAGACACAGAGACACAGAGACACAGAGACAAAGAGACACAGGACAGAGACACAGAGACAAAGAGACACAGAGACACAGGACAGAGACACACAGAGACACAGAGACACAGGACAGAAACACACAGAGACACAGAGACACAGGACAGAAACACACAGAGACACAGAGACACAGGACAGAGACACAGCAGCAGTGAGTGTCTGAATGACTCTGTTTGTACACAAGTGTAAAATATATGATTAATATGTTTCATGTCCTGCAGAGAATATTTATCCTGAACAACAAAGACACTGAAACGTCTTCGAGCTCCTCCTGATTTCTAAAATGAGGTTCATGTCTCGTTCAGAGGAGTCCAGCTCCCTGCAGCTCCTCCGTATTTCAGACATCAACATCAGCGCCTACAGGCCAGCGTGAAGCGTAATGAAGCAAACTCACTTCTTCTGTGTGTCATTTCACCTGATTTCTCACCTGCAGAGATGATGCGTCCCGCTGAGGACACACAGGAAACACCTTTTCCACGATTATCTTCATGACACTGAGGCTGAGGCTCAGACAGGTTCAACACTGCAGCAGCAGCAGCTCCATCAGCTGCAGACACCTGGACCTGTCCTATCGGGAGAGACCAGGGGCCTCATTTATAAAAGAGTGCTTAGGATTCATACTAAAAGTTGACGTGCGCCCAAAAGCTGAAAATGACGTGCACCAAAAAATAATCTGATTTATAAAACCGTGCACACGCACACTTGCACGCAATGTTCTCTTTATAAATCACAGACCTCCTGGAGTTGTGCGCACCCAGATCCGCCTCATATTCCGCCCTCTACACGCCCTAGTTCAACCATAAATGGTCATGCAAATCACCTCATGAATGCGATCTGCATATAAATAAGCCGGCATGCGAGTGTTCTCTCGTTGTGAGTCACGGCGACAGGTGTGAGAAACGAACCAAAAAACGGAATTTCTCCGAGACTGAGCTCGAGACCCTTTAACGGGAGGTGGAGGACTGAAGAAAGATTTTATTTGGTGGCCACAGCAGCGGGATCACTAATAAAAGAAAGCGAAAAAAGTGGCAACACATCAACGCTGCTGATGCTGTCAGCTGTGTCTGTGGGACTGCACGGACAGTTACAGAACAAAAAAAAAGTGGTCTGATCTAAAGGTAGACCAAATATTTCTACTCCTTTACCAACATGTAGTTAATGTGTTGCTTTTAAATTTGAGGATGTTTGACATTGATGTGCGACATAAAGAATCACATTTATTAAAGGTGGAGGCAAAAAGGAGGATGTGCCAGTGCCATCTTGTGCAATTACGCACGAGGGTCACCGCAGTATTTATATGTTCATGGCAACTGGTCTGATCAGACACCCGGCCTTAATTACAGCATGAACCAGTGGTATCCCTGTCCCAAAATACAACGTGTAATTTGAAATACAATTCAAAGATGAAAGTGTAATGGGCGAACACGTTTCTTCATGCCGGTTTTGTCATGAACAGCACATGTCTAAGTAGGGCTGATGAAATGAGTGTAACGGTTGTGCTTAATGGCTGTATTTTGAGACATGATAAATGCACTGGAAATATTTAGCTAAATAAATAAATATATTCCATGCAGCAATTCAATTTGGGTTAAATCCAGAGATTCAGATCTGCACTTGTATAAAGCTGATGGTCAGAGCTGTAGAGATGTCCCACATTTAGTCCTTCATGTGGTGAAGTTACACATCACATGTTATCATGTTAATAATCTGAGTGTTTTATTGTTCCTCTTTTTCTTAAACTGATCATCACCACTTTTTTATTTTTGGTTCTCGCTGTGTTGTAAACGTGCTGTTCACCTGAGCTGCTCTTCACAGAGCTGCCATGGCAGGTCAGTATGTAAACACACACACACACACACACACACACACACACACACTGTGATGAACTGGAATAGAGCCACAGTGGACTCAAGTGCTTCACAATTGCCTGACGTAAGCGGCGCTCTGACCGCCCACCGACAGGGTCCGGAGCCATCTGAGGCCTCTCCATCTGCTCCTCCCTCAGAGCGTCCTGATCTCCGGGTTTCCCTAATCAAAGTTGGGATTTGCTTTAATTATTCCGGATCAATGCTGGCCATGGCTACTTTGGAGAGGAGAGCGTGGCCAGCGCTGAGGCAGCAAAGAAGAAGAAAAAACAGCTGAGTCGAGCGGTGCCAGTGTCTGATGTGCACACAGCGAGCAGAGCAGAGGAGAGGAGGTGTGGGCTAATGCAAGGCTGCGATCATTAGCCCTAAGTGTTCCTCATTATGTTCCTAAAGCCTCTGAAGACCTGGATCCCTAATTGATCTCATCCTGGCATTTAGTAACACTCAGGGAAGCAAAGGGCTCCCTCTGGCACTAACAGATAGGCTGCTACAAACCAAGGCCCAATCCTCATATGGCTGAGCTGCGTCACACACTCCACTGCTCCCATCACACCAGCAGAAACACTCCCATTTCACACTCACAGGGCAAAAAGTCAAACTCTGATTTTCCTGCTCCACTCAGGAGCGATTGGAGCGAAGTATCTGCAGAGCTGATTATCAGGTAAACACTCAGTGAGATGTGTGTTTGCTGCAGAGGTTCATGTTGGCCTGGACTCTGTGCTCCTGCCGCCTCTGTGCTGCCAACACTTACAACATGCTGCAGACTCAGTGCTTTCCTCTGTAAAAGCTGCCTCCTCAGCCACAATGCTCTGGAAACATTCACAAACATGAGCCGACACGCCGCCCAGTCTGGACGTTCAAATGCATCTGTGTGTGTGTGCGTTCGTGCGTGCGTGCGCGCGTGCGCGCGCGCGTGCGCGCGCGTGTGTGTGCATGTGTGTGTGTGTGTGTGTGTGTGTGTGTGCGCTCCATCAGGAAACATTTGATTTCAATCTATCAGAGAAATCCACCAGAAACTGAACCCTCACACCCCAACACACCTCGTCACATGTCCACGTTTGGTCATGGACTTCCCACGTCCACATATGACGTCCAAGGTACAACACTGCTTTATTCCTTCAACAGCACACACCTCCTCACATAGCCAACACACACACGTGGTTAAGTTTAGCCAACACACACATGTGGTTAAGTTTAGTTTATTTACTTTATTAATCCCCTGAGGGGAAATTCAATATTTTCACTCTTGCTTGTCAATTACACACAGGTCTGAAAGACACACACATGCACAAACAGGACCTATACATGCACGAAGTGTAGAGATGTCAGAGTGAGGGGGCTGCCCTTGGTGAGGCGCCCCGAGCTGCTGGGGGGGTTCGGTGCCTTGCTCAAGGGCACCTCGGCAGTGCCCAGGAGTTGAACTGGCACCTCTCTAGCCACCAGTCCACGCTCCATATTTTGGTCCGGACGGGGCACACGTGGTTACGTTTAGCCGACACACACACACACACACACACACGTGGACTTAAATGTGGAGACGGTGTCTGCCTCCCGGACCGTAACAGGAAGATGATTCCACAGGAGAGGAGCCTGATAGCTGAAGGCTCTGGCTCCTGATCTACTTTTGGAGACTTTAGGGACCACGAGTAACCCTGCGTTCTCAGAGCGCAGTGTTCTGGTGGGATAATATGGCACTATGAGCTC
>NC_065509.1:44833788-44855936 GCF_006386435.1 Epinephelus moara | reverse complement strand
GTGGTTACGTTTAGCCAACACACACACGTGGTTACGTTTAGCCAACACACACACGTGGTTACGTTTAGCCAACACACACACACGTGGTTACGTTTAGCCGACACACACACGTGGTTACAGGAAGTGAATACCGGCCTCCTGGGTGAAAGTCAGTGGCTGTTATTACATTAAAGCCCTTCATCTGTTTTATTTTCTGATGATGATAATTAATCACACCGTTCCACAAAAATGTTTTGACAAATTTTTTGTACCAAAGTTAAAAAAAAGAAGGTCGTGGGGAACACGACATGTGACCATAGTAGAAGCTGCAGGTCAAACGTGCAGGACTGTCATGATTCTTTGTACCTGAGTGGTGAAACTAATAACAGTCTCGCTCATCAGTGTGTCTGTATTTTGGTGACACTAAAGACAGAGTGAATGTGCCGACCGTTCACGTGGTGGATGTGCTGTTGAATGTTTTTAGTGGCTCCACCTGTGGTGCTCATACAGCTGGTTGTGTGCGTCAGAGGCAAAACAAGTGCACATGCTCTAAATATTGTTCAGGAAGTCTGGCTCAGGTTAAAAATACCAAAATCTCCAAACCGTTTGTTTAATCAGGAAGGAAAAAGATGTGTTGCTGCAAGTTTGGATTTCTCCATCAGCTCAACACCAATGAGCAACTTCTCTGAAGAAGCCGGTAACAACATGGAGAAATCTACATCCAGAGCTGTGACTTTTTGGACGGACCAAATGTACAGAGCTGTAAAGTTGTCCACCATGGTAGCAGTTAGCTGCTAGCTAACCGTAGCTAACTTGTTTGTCCATTGTTTGGTCTGTGACGTAATAGGTCAACAGGAAAAAGGTCCAATACTAACAAGCTGAAAGGGGGCATATCTCCACCTATCGTAGAGGAGTCGCACATACTTGGCTCAATAAATGGATTCCCCTCCCGTGCTTGTATACTGGGACAAGGACAGTAGGCCAGTTAGATGTTCTCATCCAGCTGTAGCATGGAGACGTCCTGAGTGTTAAACATGAGGTCCTGCGGCTGCTGTGAGGCTCTCTGGATCCTTTAGAGTCCCACTTTAATAAGTTTCATGTGATGATTAAAAAGCTTGGAGGGTAGGTTGGAGATTAAACGTAAAGTCTATATTTAGATCCCAAACAGCAGGCATGAGCACAGTTTCAGAGGGCTGCAGCTCGCTGAGGATCCCTCACTGTCATGGTTCATATTTCAATCAAAACATTTAATAACAAACAGTTTAATTTCAGTGTTGTGAGTCTGTGCTGCTGATTTATTGTCATGTTTTCTGTTTCCTTCCTCAGAACTCTTTCCTTTCTGTGTCTCTGAACAAACCTGTGCGTCTCCTGCTGCTGTCGGACTTTAATCACAGGAATGTCTCTCAGAAACATTTCCAGGAACTCGCCGCTCTGAGGGCTCATTGATAATGTACTCTTGTTATTTATGGTGCAGATCCGTCTCTGTCTGCTGATCAATAATGTATTATCATACATCAAGTTTTGGAAATGAACCTGCCCAGAAGTTAATTATTGCAGAGATGGTAGCGAAGTGAAGCGAGCAGTCGATGCTTTTTCATTAGAGACCTGCAGAGATTGATCACATAAAAACATATATATGTTATGATTAGTTGTGATGGGAGATGTGAGTGATAAATACCTGCACCTGCCGGCGGCTTCATAAATAAGAGCGAGGCTTTCATTTGTCTGAAGCTGGAGTGTATGCTAACTGACACCGGATGATTTCTGGCAGCACAGTGTGCTCAGCTCTCCACCTTCCTCTGCAGAGTCCTTCAGCAGCACTATAAATCCAACACAGCTCCACAGGCTCTGTGCTGCAGCTGACCCTGACCTCTGACCTCTAACGTCCTACCCCTGACTTCCTGTTAACACAGCCGGAGAAAAGACACATTTGTCCCTCAGGGATCAGAGTACCATTACTTCAGTTTGAATTACATGCAGCTATTTAAATCAACTTGATGCTTTTTGTTTATTACTCACACTCAGTGAGTCAGACTCCTGTTGTCGTCCTGTTTCCATCAGTCTGTGTTTCAGTGATGTCACAAGTTCCTGTTCAGTTTCACGTCGCCAGATCTGCCTCCACTTAAATTCCAGACCAGTCACCACGAGAAAATGTTGGGAATGTACGTTTCTGCAGTTACATTCATTTCATGCGTTTCATCTCAGTGTCTGTAAAGTGACGTAGTATCTGAGCTGACGGTGTCATCAGGAGGTGGAGGGGATGGTGGATGGTGAGACACCTCGGTGAGACGCCTGCTGAGCTGCAGACACTGTTCAACACCAACTAACAATTAAACTGGTCGTGTTTCAGTGAGTCATCGCAGTGTTTCCTGTCGGGAAAGATCCTCCCAGACCAGGAATGTTCAGGCCAAACCAGATCTTTTCCAAACCAAAGCTAAGTTGTTTTTGTATCTAAACCAAACCACTTTAACCACTTTAACCACAGTGTTGCTGAAACATAACATGTTTATGTATTTGCTCCATAATAATGTACAAATGTAAGATATCTGTGGTTTGCAGAAACGTACAATGTAAAACATGAAGAGCTCCTTGATTATGAATATGAGGCATCAACTGTTCATCATCAACAAACACCTGAACCAGCTCTAATTTACAGCAGCTTGTTTTTTGTTTGTTTGTTTTGTTTCTGCAGCCAGGACACAAACACCACACCAGGTAATTAAAGCCAAACCGTGCCTGAAACTAAACCTGACTAATGAGTACATGTCATTAATCTGTGGTTTGCAGCAGAAATGATGCCAACATTGTTTCTGGTGATTGGGTCCTTTATCTATTATTGTGTGAGTTTCCCAGAATGCCATTTAACAGCTACAAAGTTCGGTTCAGTGACACATTTGTTGCTCGTCTTCGGCCGCAGTGCATTCTGGTCTGTGAGCAGCTGCAGGCTGGACTGATACTGTTTTTGCCAAATTAAAATAAACTTTTCAACATTTTGAATGAAAATAAAGTTTGTGGTTAATTCCAGTGAAACAATAAGGTGCAGATATAAATATGCTGAGCTCTAATAAAACTTGACTTTTAAATGTTTGTCTGACGCGTGTGCAGAGTTTTGTCTCTGACGTCTGACAGCAAGTCTTCAGTTTATTAATGATGCCGTCACATGGAGTGAGTCAGACAGGAAACACCCTGTCAGCAGCACAAGAAACAGACAGACAGGACGGTTACATGAAACATGTGGTGTCCAATTGTTTAAGAATAAAATTAATTAATTTAATTATTTCCTGTTTATTATTCTGTGTAATTATTCTAGTGATCTGCAGTAACGGACAGATCACCTGTTTTCATCCTCTGTGAATGAGTTATTTGACGTTCAGTTATAAATTCCATTGCAGTAATATTTTAACTTTGAACAGCAGCGTCTACCGTCACTGTTATTCTCTGCCAGCCTCTCCAAATGTCACCGTCAGTGCTCTCGTCTATTAAAATGAGTCCATGTAAATGCAGCATTCATGGGTGTCAGTGTGCTGGCTCCTGTTGGACGATGTGTGAGTGTAGAGTTTGTCCTTCTCAAAGTTTCCACCAGGACAGTCTTAAATGTTTTTGTCTCCAGTCAGCAGTTTAAGGTTGTCATGAGCAAATCAATTTCACATCCTCCAACATTTGGTGTTTGTCCTTTAAAATATGTTCCTGCTGTTTTTACACAACTGAAACTGAGTCTTTTCAAAGTAAAAGCCTGATATAATTGAATAGAATCGTTTGTGATTATGCTGAGAACCAGTTTCACCATGAGGACAATTAAAAGTCTCTGATCTAAAGTTCATGAATTTACCCAGCCAAACATAGATCTGGAAGTTTCAAGTCCAGCCCTCTATGATGAGACTCATATTAGTAACAATCAATAATGAAAATGTTTCCTTATGGTTTTATGTTGTTAGGAAAACAAAACTCCTAAAATTCAGGATTACACTTGATATCTGTCTGAAATGACTCTGGATAAATGACTGAGTGAACGTTGACATTTTATATTTCTGCAAACCAAATAAAACATTTGTAAATTATTATGAAGCAAATACATTAAAACTTTGTGTTTCAACAAGGCTGAGGTTAATGTGTGGTTTGGACAAGATCAAGCTTGACCTTTAAATACTTTAAAACAGCATACGCACAAAATGAGGCGTGAGAGAGGCGTACGCCACTTCACACACAAAAGCTCTGATCTATGAAGACTCGATGGGAGAAACTTTGACCCGTGCTTATCAACAGCTGGCGACGCAGATGATGAGGTGGAAATTGTCAAATATTTTTTGCTGCATACCATTTTTATCTTTTAGTTTGGATCCTACGCTGTTTGATAAATGAGACCCCTGCTTTGGGGATTTCCACTCAGTGACAGGCTGCTAAAAACCAGCAATGACTCATTAAAAACAACCAGTTCAGTAGTTTGCTGGTGTTGAGCAGTGTCTGCAGCTCGGCGTCTCTTCATGCACCATTCCCTCCACCTGCCGATGACACCGTCAGCTCAGATACTACGTCACTTTACAAACACTGAGATGAGACTTCTGTCAGAGACGAGGCCGGTTATATTTCACAGCACACGGACTGTTGACTCCTCTGTTTGTGTTTTTATGTTTTTGATCACAAATAAAAGAAGTCAAGTGTGTGTCGAGTCTCAGGTCTTCAGCCGTGTGACTCTAGTGTGCAGCTTTGGTTCCTCCAATAACTCTGATAAGATATAAAAGCAGCAACAGTGCTCCATGTTCCCCTGTGGAAAAAAAAGCGCCAGAGAAACCAGATTTTTGTCTTATTTTCCTCTGCACAGTTTGACCTTGCACTTCACAGACAGAAGCCGAACACAGACTCTTTTGTTCTCATTATGTTGGAAGTTGGAGGTCGAACTTACAATCTGGGTGTAGAAAACAGAAGCGAAGCTGCGACGTGACTGTAAATACTGATGACAGCCGACACTGAGTCACAACACTTATCCAGCTAATGAATGCTACAACTGGAAATGCTACACCAAAGTGAAATATCACTCAAGGTAACATGACAGTCCACTAAGTCATTGTGTCAGCGCTGGCTTTCCCCCGTGTGTCTGCGTTGAGGCTAACCTTTCATTTAATGAACAAACAGCCGGGACCTTCAGTCTGTTCTCTGTAAAAAGTCAGTCCTGTCCCAGCTTCCATCCGCAGCCGCTTCACGACCAGGACTTTTATTTAATATCAGCACTCGACAGCGTCTGACATCCAGGCCGTCTTTACTTGAAATAATTTACGAGAGCTGACGAATGACCTTCTCTAAATCGGCAAATTTCAACATCAATTTATTTCATGAACCGGTAGAGTCGGATTTAATTTACCCTGTGCTGTGATGAAGGCGTGTGTGTGTGTGTGTGTGTGTGTGGAGATCCCCACATGCAGCTGCGTTTTCAAGGCCAGCTCAAGGTTACCCTCCAGCAGCAGCAGCAGCAGCAGACAGGTAAACGGCTGCACATCCGCCCTGCAAACACAGTTTATGGATCACACTGTCCCCATAGATGGTGCACACATCCTGCTCCACCAGCTCGTCCACGCTGCTGCACACAAAGATCTTCCCTTTGGATTAGGTGCTAATATGGATCGCTCACTCTTTCCACTTGAGAGAATAAAGGCTTTAATTGAATGTACAGGAGGAATCCATGGAGGGAAAGGTCACTCTCTGCACATATTGTTCTGTAAGATGAACAGTCTGCAGCCTGCTGGTGTGTGCACGCATCCAGAAACCAGAGAGGCCATCAATCTGCGTTATCACAGTGAGGCGGATGTGAAATGAGCAAAGCACCTGATCAGAAAAGAGGAAAAGGAACGTCGGTTTGTCTCTGTGGACGAGCCGAGCTCTCCGAACCTGGAGATGCTTTATTTGTTGCGGTTGCACTGCGACAAACGAAGCTGTAAAAACACACAGAGTCTCGACGTAAATCACCTCCAACGCCTCATCTAAAAAAAAAAACAAAGTGTGAAGATAGAAGCTCGTACTTCTCTTCTTCTTCTTCTTCTTCTTCTGCTTCTTCTTCTTCTTCTTCTTCTTCTTCTCCTTCTTCTTCTTCTTCTTCTTCTTCTTCTTCTTCTTCTGCTGCTGCTGCTGCTGCTGCTCGACGGTGAGATCATAAATTCAGACCATAATTGTGTCTAAATCAGCAAATACAAATTTCCCTTGGGAGGAATTTACAGCAAACTGAACATGTGCTCCAGTTTGAGCTTAAACCTCTTTTACTGACACACACACAGTTCAAGCTAAAATACATGCACGAGCAGAAACATCTAGAAGCATCCGGACAGACAGACGCCCCCCCCCCCCCCCTCTAAGGCAGAGATGTCGATGGCGGTCGACGGCCTGTCACTCACTGTGACTGACTGATTGGTATTCCCTGATGGTCATGGTCTGTGCGTTGGCATTCTCTGAATGCAGCGCCGACCGCTCTGATTAATCACTCCTGCCTGAGCGGTCGATGGGAGCGGACGAGGCCTGAGGAGAGCGTCATGTTCACCTTGTGCACCTCCCGTCTGCTCCTGTGCTGCGATGCTGCTCAGATATGGACACTGAAAACAAATCAGTGGTGTGGTGGAGGCTGCAGGCAGGTACATCCACCTTTATTCTGTCTGCTCAGCTCCACCTGTCACACAAACAGCCACTGGAACACCTCCCTCCTCCTCTGTACCCCACCTCCTCCTCTGTACCCTCTCTCCTCCTCTGTACCCTCCCTCCTCCTCTGTACCCCACCTCCTCCTCTGTACCCTACCTCCTCCTCTGTACCCTCCCTCCTCCTCTGTACCCCACCTCCTCCTCTGTACCCTACCTCCTCCTCTGTACCCTCCCTCCTCCTCTGTACCCTCCCTCCTCCTCTGTAACCTCCCTCCTCCTCTGTACCCTACCTCCTCCTCTGTACCCTACCTCCTCCTCTGTAACCTCCCTCCTCCTCTGTACCCCACCTCCTCCTCTGTACCCCACCTCCTCCTCTGTAACCTCCCTCCTCCTCTGTACCCCACCTCCTCCTCTGTACCCCACCTCCTCCTCTGTAACCTCCCTCCTCCTCTGTACCCCACCTCCTCCTCTGTACCCCACCTCCTCCTCTGTAACCTACCTCCTCCTCTGTAGACGTTCTTGAGTCACTCTGCACTGTGTGAAGTGATGAATAACCAGTTCATATAGATTCAACCAGCTCTCAATGAACCATCCAGCTTCAGTAACACAAAGTCAAATCATGACGGCACAAAGTCTAATCGTGGTGGGCTGCAGTAATTCATGAACGTGTGGGACCTTGAAGCTTTTCTTAGTGAACACTCAAAGTGCTTTTTCAACAAATGCACCATTCACACACACATTCATACACTGGTGGCTGAGGCTGCTGTACAAAGTGCCTGCTGTTCATCAGACACACACTCACACACACACTGTCACTGTTAAGGTTGATCATCAGGTGCAGTCGGTGTCAGTGACTAACCCTAACCCTACTGTGAGACGCTGCTTCTTGCTTTTGCTCCTTGAAAACACTTATCTTGTAGACCTGACTATTCTGACTGATATTTAATAAACTGGGCCATGTGAGTGACCCTGACCAGGGGCCCCACTGGTTCTTACTGGTTTGTGAACATTATATTGTTGTTCCTGTAACTTCTCTGGCACAAGAATTTCCTTCAGGATAAATAAAGTTCTATTGAATTGAATGAATCTGTTTTAATCTTATAACTTCATAAAACTAATGAAGAACTTTGTGAAGTAGTAATGAGTCATGTTGGTGCAGATGGGTCTGATCTTATTCCGTCATCCTGACAGCTCATTTCTAAAAACGTCCCATATCATGCACAGTTTTAAGGAGCAGCACAGGAATCACTTCAGCACTTCACAACACAACACAGACTTCAACACTGAGGCTTTACATTAGCACTCATTTGGAGGAGCTGGTACTGCAGTGACTCGTCAGCACAATAAGACTCTTAGATCATCCAAATGCTGGTGGTAAAGAGGTCAAAGGTCAGTCTGACTTGTTCAGACTACTGACTGAGTTTTAATCTGGTTCTTCATTTAGAAAGTTAAAACACTGATCTGATAAACTTTAGTAAATAGAAGCTGAGATGAGCTGGTGAAATGATTTCACCCTCTTCACCTCCTCCACCTCCTTCACCCTCTCCACCTCCTTCACCTCCTTCACCCCCTTCCCCTCCTTCACCTCCTTCACCTCCTCCACCTCCTTCACCTCCTCCACCCTCCGTCCTGACAGAACTCACAGATTTCAGGCTGAATATGAACACAATGACAGTTTTTGTTGCTGCAGGTCCCGTGTCAGTCTCAATCCTGTGCTGCCTGTTTGATGAATAATAGGAGCGAGGACGGAGGCAGAGAGGGAAGAGATATGTGCGAGCATTAAATGTGTATTCATCAGGTCTGGCCCCGGCCATTGACGGGCTAATCAATGTTTAGTAATAAGGCTGAATGTGGAATGAGGTGTGGGGGGTCTGGGTCGGGACGGAAGGGAAAGAGATATCAATTAAGCAGGGAACTGCCGAGTCCAGGCCCGAGGAGCTGAGACGGCAATATCCCCACTCTGGTTCATTAACTAAACACTGTGTGCTGAATGCTAAACTCCTGCAGACACCCCCCCCCACCAGACAATGGAAATGAGGAGTCGCTGCAGCAGGTAGGAAAACGTCTTTGATAGTTCACATAATGAAACAGCTCCGAGGCCGAGTGGGGAAATCTTCTCCACACGTGATGCAATAACGTAAAAAGAGCAGGAAGCCCACAGGCTGCAAAACACACCAGCGAAGGATGCTGCCGTCAGGTATCTGCAGACAGTCTGCACTCAGAGTACAGTGGGAGGAACAGAAGCAGCCTCACTCCCAAATATCAGGATTGATTTCTGCAAATAAGATTCAGATTCAGATTTATTGATCCCACCAGGGGAGGCTTGTTTGCTGCAACATACAGTAACATGAAGACACATGAATAGATGAGTAATAAATAAAAACATATGTGGAGGAGCTCAGTGGAATAAAGGAACTCTGAGTTAAATCCCACATGTATAAATAATGTTCAAATTAACAGAGGTGACCAGGAAGATCAAGCTGAAGGAACTTTTTCTACAGTAACTCTGATTTTAAGGCTTCTTCACTCAACATGTCTGATCAGGCGCTTCGCTCCACTCTGTCTTTCTAATCACTCGACTTAGTTTTACTTTGCAGAGTTTTTTTCCATATGAAACATGATCAGTTTATTTTATTGGACCTTTCTTACCTTCATCAGGGCTCCTCTTCTTTAGACGGACACATCCTGTATGAATCCTGTATATGTGTGTGCACTCTGATTGTGTGCACATCTGTGTTTCATCTTGGTGCATGGGACAGTCATATTCAGCTTGGACAAATGTGTCTGTTTGTATTATTGTGTGCATGAGACAGTAACTGCATGAATGAATGCGTGTGTGTGTGTGTGCGCAAATGTTGATGAGTCTGGATGTTAAACACTCAGTAAATGAAAGTTATTTTCTCTGCAGTGAGCTGATGCCATGTTAATGAGCAGTGACACACGTTAAAATATCATGTGGTTGTTGATAAGTGTGATTTCAGATTAATCTCAGTAAACACTCAGTTTTCTCACAGACTGTTTAAACTTTGTAGATTCATCCTGATTATTTTTTACTTTTAAACTCATCAGCTAGTTTCAGTTTAAACTTCAGGTAAAAGAATCAGAAAAAAAGTCTTTTATCAGCTATTAACTGTTTGTTTTATTGAATCATTGATTTATTTCCTGTATTTATTAATTAGAACTGAACTGAGGTGTTTAAAAGATTTACTCTATAATTCACTGACTAGTCTTCATTATAATGTTTGGTGACTTGAAAGGGACAGAAAAAAAAGATGGTTAATATTGATGCATTTATATATTTGTGACTTTCAGTCAGACGGTTCCCATCATGCACCACAGTAACATCTTTCTTACAGCAGCTTGTGATGTGTCGATGCCTCAGTAATAATAAATAATATGTTAATCGAATAATCTAACAGGTCGAGCCTGACGTTACCACATTACTCTGGAACCTCTCAGTTTTTTTCTTCATTTCCAAGAATGTCCGTAGATCCAACTGCCTCTGGGTGTGATTGTACGGACATGCGACCAATCAGAGCACTGAAACATGCGATGTAGCGCTGAGCGAAGGACGAACAGACGACAGCGTGCAGCGTGTAAACTGTTAATAGCTACTTAAATACATCTTGTAAATCTTACTGAACACCTCCGTCTCTGTGCATCAGTCATGAAGCAGAAAGTTAAAAGTGTTGAGTCTTTATAAATTGAATAATTCATGTGTTGCCTGAACTCAGTGAGCTCAACAGACCTCAGACCTGCCGCCGTTACTCATCATCCCAGGAGAGCAATTTAACGCCTGTGAGGGGCGGTGACATCCGACGCTCCTTCACTCTTTATTAAATGCATTCACCTTGTTGATGATGCATCAGGCGTCCCACAGTGGCCCCGAGCCAAAGACCTCCTGAGCACACCTCCCCTCTGCTGAGTCTGATCCATCCACCGCTCAGCGCTCTGATGATGCAGACGTGTCGGCAGAGAGACATCGTGTGACATCATCATCTAGTCAGGTTTCACTGTGACACTCGTCACTCTGTTTTAACACTGTCGACCCCACACACGTTCCCATCAGCCCCTTCAGGTGGAGCTCAAACAATCAGACCAACGACACCGTCAACCACCACCACAATCATCATCATCATCATCATCATCATCATGTGACTCATCTCTCACAAGAACTTCACCACCCAACATGACCCAACATGATCCAACATGACCCAACATGACCCAACATGACCCAACATGACCCAACATGATCCAACATGACCCAACATGATCCAACATGACCCAACATGACCCAACATGACCCAACATGATCCAACATGACCCAACATGACCCAACATGATCCAACATGACCCAACATGACCCAACATGATCCAACATGACCCAACATGACCCAACATGATCCATGTTTTGCTTCCATGATGAAAAAAAACCCGGGGATACTCATTTTTTTTGAAAAACCGATAAGAACCGCGTAAGAATCGGTGCTATGACTCTTCCGGAACTGATGGGGGCAGTATACGCCATATAGCGTTACTGTCCATGCCTACATTCAGAGTGAGGGGGTGACAAGGTAGTAGAACTACACATGGCATACCTACACATGAAAGGATGGCAGAAGCAAGCGCTTAAAAGTAAGCTGGTACGGTCCGGTACTGCGTATCACTAAAAGACTCAGTGGCGGTACGCAGTACCAGGAAGAGGAGAGAGCAGCTGCCTGCTAAAGCCCACATTCAGAACCAGTCACGACCGCACTTTAGGCCAGAAAATAGATCTGCTAGCAATATATGCAGTTGTAAACACCACTTTGTCTGTTTATTAATTACTTCGTACTCGTTCTGAATTGCTTCTGAACCATCCATGCTGTGTTTTGGTCCATGCTGGACGGAGCCTTGCTGCCCGGACATCTCCCTCTCTCCCCCAGCCCCACCCCTGAGAGAGTCCGGTGGTCTCAGAACATTTACAATCACAATGATATTGTATGGTGACCTGAGCTGAAATATTTGAGTGTGTTACTATGATATGAGAAAATATCATCTTCTCTCAGTTTGTAATGTGAACAGACTTTGTGTTTTTATCTATTACTCAGGACTGCCTCCTGCGCTCGACAACTTTTTAAATTGTGACTCATATTCCACAGAACACTCTTTTTTTATCTTCTGTATTATCGTTCCTTAATCAATATTGATTGAAATCCAGAGGAGCGTCTCTGTGGAACAACCTGCCTCCATCACTACAGTCAACATCTGTATTATCACGACTTCTGAAAAGACTCTTTAACACTTCACTGATTCATTTGGAGACATCTCAGCTTGTAAACACATGTTTTGTAATTAGTAGGTTTAACGTTGTCTTTGTTTTTATCTTTGTCTTTAATATGTGGTGTTGTTCTTGTTTCACAGGAGGAACACTGTGAACCCAAATTCGTTTCACGTTTTTTTGGAAACAGCTTTTACTCAAATCTCTTAGTTATAAAACAGTTTAAAGAACAGCAGACACATCACTTCCTGTCTGTTGTTTGAACATTTCATTCTGTCATATGAGCATAAAAACATTGAGTTCACATGTTACAACATATTTTGAAATTTCATTGAACTATTAAAATAGGTTGTGGTGAGCTGAGGTTTCTCGACTGTTGAAGCAGGAAGTGAATCAGAATGATATTAGGGGTGCTTCTCCTGTGAGGAGCCACGTCCCACATACATTCAACCATCCAATCCTTACAATAATAAATAAACAATAACAATAATAAATAAACAATATTCCACCTCAGCACAGCTTCCTGTCAGATACTCTCTACACTAACTGTTTACTGCAGCATTAACTGTGACACATTAGAACCACTGTGACATATGAACACATGAATCACTGTGTAACATCAGTGATTTACAACACATTTAAACACATCGTCTCATGGCATGCTGGGAAACTCTGCCCATTTAGCCCCAACACGCCACAGTATGTCAAGTGCACAATGATAATCAGCTTTTTATGTTTCAACTCAAAAATGGTTGAATTAACAAAAAAAAATGAGTCAAGTTTTTATGTCATGTTGAAAATCCAGAATGTTTGTGTCAACGTCACATTCAGATGTTGTGTCATGTGTGGATCGGGAGTGCACAGTGAATCTTCATGAGCCAACGTTGGCCTCGACTGTCTCCTGCACAATGTTCCATCTGTTTAGATTCTTACTGTCTCTTCTGGACACACACACGTGTGTATGTGCTGATAAATGAACCAAACTCCAGTATGGTGACAACATGTTCTCAGAGGTCTCTGGTGATTCTCACCCGACAGGAAACGCATCAACGTCTCTGCACAAAACCAGCTGATTTTCATGCCTAAAAAAAAGCTGCTGGAAAAACAACAATGATGACATCACTACATCACAGCTGGTCCTGTTGAACAGTCACACTACCCACCGTCCCCCCCACCTCCTAACCACAGAGTCAGCTCATATGTCATATGTGAAAACGTACGACATCGACATGTTCCTGTGTCGACTGGTGTGTACTGCAGCACTGACCTGAGGGGCTGGTTACACACACACACACACACACACACACACACAGCATGGAGGAGGGTCCTGATGAACAGGCAGGTCTGAGGCAGCAGGATGAGTAGATGAGGGGAAGTGAACATGACCTCAAAATCAATAGGAGTACACAAGGGCGAGAAGAAACATGCACAGATATGGTCGACTGTCGCTGCTGGCTGAGGAACTACCTCCGATTATCAACACCGCAAATATCTGAGCTGACACTGTGAAGGAATGTTCCTACTGCTGTCACTCTCTGGATTTATCTCAGTATACCACCAGCAGCACCACCAACACCAGCACCAACACCAATACCAATACCAACACCAATACCAACACCACCACCAATACCAACACCAACACCAACACCACCAGCACCACCTGCAGCAGCAGGTTGCATTGCTGTTAATCAATTAATGGATTGTTTGTGATGACAGAATAAATTACAGCCCAAACCTTCAAACAGCTGATTGTCTCACTGAGACGGATCAGACCAGAGGAGCGAGCTGATCCAAATGACTCATGTGTTCACTGGCTCTGGATCAAAAGTCACCTTCAAGTGGACAAAACACACACGACACACTGACTCACATGACCTCCACGAGCCCAAACACCCCTCTGTGTGTGTGTGTGTGTGTGTGTGTGTGTTGTTGCCATGGACTGCTTTAAGTCAGAGCATCATAAAGCTGACACATGTGGCGCCCTCAGAGTCCACTCTTCTCCCAACATGCCTGTTGACACTCATCATGAACACACACCGCCCACTAGTAGTCGCTGTTTGCCCCCCTCACACAGACACACACACACACACACACACACACACTTGCCTGGATCCAATGTGAGTTAATTCAATCCAGTAGCGTGTGCATGCTGACGTGCACGTGAGTAACAATAACACGCACAACCCAACTTTCACAACATTTCACCTGGATCGTGCACGTCCCAACCCCCCCCCCCCCCCCCCCACACACACACACACACACACNTGTGTGTGTGTGTGTGTGTGTGTGTGTGTGTGTGTGTGTGTGTGTGCGCGCGCGCGTGTGTGTGCGTGCGCGCGTGCGTGTGTGTGTGTGTGTGTGTGTGTATGTGTGTGTTTTAGATCCCGGAGTCGCCGGTACGGAGCCGCGGGATGCTCATGACCTCAGCGGCCATGGATTCATGCCTGTGTCCGCTCTCACGCCTCCAGCAGCAGCGCCACCGTGAAGCACCAACAATCCACTAAATCCACCCCGGGATGAAGCTCAGGACCTCGGACAGAGGCAACGGAGACACCGGCGGGGCTGCGGGGAGGAAGCTCGTTCAGGTTTCCGCTCTGGGGGGGACAGAGAGGGGAGGGGAGGAGGAGGAGGAGGAGGAGGAGGGGGGCTAGCCGCTCACAGGCTGCTGCTAATTGACACACAATTACACCCAATTACTGTGAAGTCCAGTGCGCGCGGTCCACGGCGGGTACACGGGAGGTGAGACATAATCCGTCCACAGTCACGGGCTGTTTGTTGGCTGCAGGAAGCCGCGGCTCACGGACACAAACTGTGCATGTGTGTTATATTCCACTCACAGAATAACCCCCCGCACACACACGCACACGCGCGCACAGAGGAGCGCTGCTCTCAGACGTGCAGGCTGTCTCTCACATGTATCCCACAGGCAGCCGGTGCGTCGCTCTGGATCCGTGCGTGTCTGCTGCTGCTGCTGCTGCTGCTGCTGCTGCGTGAGTCCCGGTGCTGCCGCTGCCGCTGCTGCTGCTGCTCAGAGACGGAGGTCTGCAGGTAGAACAAGTCTGTCTCCTCTTCCTCTTCTCCCTCTCCTTCTTCTTTACCTCCTCCTGCTGCTGCTGCTGCGTCTCCCTCTGCTCCTCCGAGGTGTCTCCCAGGGGTGAGTGGTAGTAGTAGTAGTGATAGTAGTAGTGGTAGTTGTTGGTGCTGAAGCAGCGCGGCTCAGCTACTCCCATTGTCTGGTGGTGGTCAAGTTGGAGACGCACCGGCGGCCGCTGCTGCGCTCCGCATTAGCTCCCATCCGGGCACCGCGTCCGTTACGATCCAAATTTCAGCCTGAATCAATCCGATCAGGAGGAGTCAGAGTGTTATAGAGAGTCCCGAGTGTCGCACCGATGAGGAGCCTGGTCCATGGCAGGAGAGCGGCGGGGACTGTGGCCCCTGCCCGGCGCGCACACACTCACACACACACACACACGGAGGTCCGGTGGAGACAGAGCAGCCAGCCTCGGTGCGCTCCGACACTCTGTTTTCTTGCTGCAGTCATTTAGCAAACTCCAAAAAACGCACCTCACAGTGCACAGACACGCCCACAGCACGCTGCCATTGGCCAGCGCGGCCCTGGAGCTCGTCTCTGATTGGTCAGCAGAGGTGTCACTGGCTGGACATCAGCTCTGCCCCTTACGCAGAGATCCCCACAGGACAAGTCTCTAATATCAAGTTAGAGTTCACACAGACTTCACACACACACACACACACACACACACACACACACACACACACACACACACACACACGTGTGTCTGTGGCCCTCTGCTGTGATGTCACATTTATTTTATTTTATTTTTTTCAAACACAGACAAATTAAAATGTTTTAGAAAAAGATCAAAGTTAAAGTTAACGAAAGTAGCAGAAAATAAGATTAAAATAGAAGAAAGTGTGTGAGAGACTCAGTGTGGTGATGAAGTGTTGACATAATGTTTCACCCACACAGTGACTCACCTGTGATGCTCTGACTTCATGACAAAGACTTTGTTTTTCTGTTTCTAGGCTCAACGTGGATGGAGAATCCAAAACAAAAACAACAACAACAACAACAACAACAACAACAAAACTACACTACATTACTACACACTTGCATTACAATGCAAAGTCACTGAGGACCTTTTGTCTTGTTGGACATTAAATATAAAGAGAGAGTGTGTGATGAGACAAACATCACGGACTTTGAACCAGCAGAGCGCCGTGTGTGTCCCGCCTGAAACCAAAAGTCAACAGTTATGTTGATGTAACATTCCATATCTAATTCTTTTACCTAAATCCATGACCTTTTCCTCTCTTTAAGTGAGAGCGAGCCCTCCAACAGTGTGTTGGGTGGAGAATGGGCCCTCATGAGTGACTGCTGCCTCAGTGATGAGCCTGAGTTCATAGAGGAACTCTCATTAGATTCAAAAAGGTGACATTTGATATACATGTCTTTGAAAAAAGGAAACACATCTTTGTAAAACAGTCAAAAGCATCTGTAACAACATTAAATGCTTATTCTACATAAACTATAAATAATCTATGAAACGATTCAATTAAATTTCTCTGATTGTCTTTGATTTTTTGTGTCTTAGACAGATATGCAGTGATGATTGCTGGGTAATATTTATGCTGACATTGTCCAGTGTTGAGTCTGTGTTTGATCATGTGACAAGACGATATGTGCACAACAGCGTGCACTACGACTCGTCCTAACGACCTTACACCACTGTGTTGTTAGTGCCTTGTGTTTTTTTAAAATACATTTTTCAACAAAAACAAAAAAAGAAAAATCCACCATCTTTTCATAAACTTAACCTGGTATGAACCACCTGACTAAACTGTGACCGTTTCATCACGTTAACAACATGACAATGTGTTTGAAACTGTCACACACTTCAGACTGTTAATTGTCCGTGTGTAATTTCAGCACATTTACTGGGCGTTGTTAAGAAGTCATTTCTATTTGATAGATTTCTATTGGACTGTGTCTCAGAGGGAAAAGTGACTGAGTCCTTCTTCAACAGCTCCTGTGGATAAATGCAGCGCTCAGGTCGTCTCTGTGAAGACGATAATTCGGTTTTATTTTGGCAGAATATGAACATGATGGTTTGATTTTCATGTGCTGTAGTTGTCCAGATTAAAGATCCAGAGGAAACTGAAATAAAAAAAAATAACAACATTGTTCACTGAAGTTTTAAATAACACAAAGTATTTAAAGTTCCGTCACCCACTTGATGCATAACTTATTATTATTTTAAATTGTAATATATATATATATCAGCATAATGGGCGGCACGGTGGTGTGGTGGTTAGCACTCTCACCTCACAGCAAGAGGGTTCCCGGTTCGATCCCGGGTGTGGGAGCCCTTCTGTGCGGAGTTTGCATGTTCTCCCTGTGTCAGCGTGGGTTCTCTCCGGGCACTCCGGCTTCCTCCCACAGTCCAAAGACATGCAGATTGGGGACTAGGTTAATTGATAACTCTAAATTGTCCGTAGGTGTGAATGTGAGTGTGAATGGTTGTCTGTCTCTATGTGTCAGCCCTGTGATAGTCTGGCGACCTGTCCAGGGTGAACCCTGCCTCTCGCCCGATGTCAGCTGGGATAGGCTCCAGCCCCCCCCGCGACCCTCAAGAGGATGAAGCGGTTAGAAGATGAATGAATGAATGAATGAATATATCAGCATAATAAAATGCTTTTATCCACACTGCCCAGCTCTGTTTTACATTACTAAAGGATTAATTTAAAGTTCTATAAAAGTGGTGGAAGAAGATATTTATTAGTTTTTTGGTCTCACACACAGCAGAGACGGGAAACCTCCCGTCTCTCCAACAGGACAGTTTCCTGTGTATAATTCAGAGGAAAGTAAAAAGTGGAATGCAAAGGAAGTGTGATGAATATTTAAACCATTACACAGCCATTATAGCTCTTTATGTAAATGTGCAGCAAAGTGCTGTGCTGCTTATTTATAGTCACAGCAGGCTGGAATCAGCTGACCCGTCTCTGCAGCAGAGGGTGGAGCTCAGAGAGGACCGTCCCGTCACCACAGAGACATGTTGACATCTTACATGTTTCATTTCATACATGTGACGTAGTTCACATCACATACACACGAGCTGACTGTGTCATCAGGTGGTGGAGGGGAGGGTGGATGATGTGACACCTCCATGAGACGCCTGCCAAGCTGCAGACTGCTCAACACAGACAACAGCAGGTGTTTAATGAAGGTTTGCACACATCCCACCGTCTGTAGCAACAAAAGCAGAATTTTAAACCCAAACATGATGTTTTCCCCGAGCAGCTGAAGACTGACCCCAGATTCACAGAGTGTGAGTGTAGCTGTCAATATGTCAGTGTGTTGGTGGTCTAAAAAAGGGTTGTCCAGTGTTTGGATGATCTCAAAGATCCTCTACCAAGTCCATGTTCAGTTTTTACTGTCAGTACATTTTGTTTGAATGATTTTAAACCTGTTTTTGCTATTGAAAAAATTAGCATTAGCATTATCCATAGCAGTAAATGCATCATGCTAACCAAGCTAGCAGTTAGAGTCAGGGTTAGCTCCAACCTCTTGACCAAATACAGTCACTTCTGTGGCAGCAGCCAAAATGTCGAACTGGAGGCTTCAGAACTGGAGTCCACAAACCAGAGGGTGATGTCACGGTGCCTACGAACATTATTTATACGGACTGTGTTTTCTAATCTTGACCAAACCCAGCCACAGCATTGTCACAAGGTGTCCCTAGTTTGCAGAAACAATACCAACATTTATCCTGGTGAGGAGTGAAATGTGATGGTTTAAATCTCTGGTGGAGAATCACTCAGTCATTTAGTGTCAGAGCCTTCAGGCTGCCTGAAAACCAGCAATCAGATTTAATCTGATATTTTTAAATGCTGTGGAGCTGCTTCAGGATTCACTGCTGCCAACACATGGATTTACTTTGTTTATCCTGCAGCGTTCACTTTATTACAACTGCTCTGACTGTTCACACCTCTGATCATCGTAACACTGTGTGAAGATGTGCTGCTGACTAACTTTTCTCTGTCAACACAGTGGCTGTTTTTCTGTAAATGAATTCCATTGATCTGTCAGAGTGTGTCTGCAGGAGACCATCTGTCTCTGATTGTTTTTAGTGGATCTGAGTGGAGACGTCTGGTTCCCATAGAGCAGCTCTCCTCCAGCTCCTCCTCTCATTACCTGTGTCTGTTTGTGTTCACATGAATTAAGTCATATATAACTCTTCAAATAATACGATACAGTGTTGTTTCATGGAAAGGCATGACTGATATCTGCTGTAGGCAACACACTGGCTGTGGATAAATACCTTTCATTACACAGTTTGGACCCGGGCTGACTGAGTTTGCAGCAGGAAAGTAGAAGTATGTGAAGTGTCTTAACGACAGTGGAGTGACTGACTTCAGGAGTCCAGGAGCTGTCTGACAGCAGCACAACAACAGGCCGAGGTCTTGTCTGTATGTATACACATATTTTTATACACAGATATTTTCCCTCTCTGTTTTTCTCCATCTACACTAGGACACTAAAATGACTCCAGACGCTGACGTGCAGTGTTCCCACAGACAGTGGTGCTGCTGCAGAGCTGCCTGCTGGTGACTAATGAAAGGATTCTGTCCACAGAAACGCAGAAAGTTGGAGGACTTTTATTTTGAAAGAGAAACAGGAAGTATTGAGACAGAAATATATTTTTTCATGTCTGTGATATAAACATTGAAACTGTAGTGAAAGATGGTACGATGTCAACACGACCAGCGAATCATCATTTTCATGGTTTATTTGTTTCTGAAAACGCATCATGTGGAACAAACAGGTGAGACTCCTTTTCTCTGGATGTTGTGCAGCTGAGCAGCAGCTGAGCCGTCTGTGGTCCGGCCGTCAGCTGTCTGTCTGTCAAGTGTTCAGGCTAACGTTACCTCCGACTGGAGAGCTCATCACTGCTGATTGGCATTAAGTTTAAGGATGAAGAAGCTCAGTTAAACCTCCGAGTGAAGCTCTGGACATGTGAAAGTTTTCCTCAACAACAGTCCCACTCTGGAAAGTGTCCCACCTTCTACTGGTCCCACCGGTCCTGATCCAAAACCCTCGGTTCAGGTGGACTTTAAACCCTGGAATTTTAATCTTCACCTTAAAAGGCATTTAAAAAAATCTCAGTTTTCACGACCTAAAACTCAGTTTGTGTGGACGGGTGGTCCAAACATCGAGGGCCTAACTGTGTGTATTTACCTATATGTGTCTGTTCAGTGTGTGTGTTAGTGTTGACTGTGTGTGTTTGTTCAGTGTGTGTGTTAGTGTTGACTGTGTGTGTTTGTTCAGTGTGTGCATGGTAATGTCTGAGTCCTCTCCCGTCCGCAGACACTGTGGTTGATCAGTGTGAGCGTTGAGTTTGCCTGCCTGCAGCAGACCTGCAGGACGGGTCGATATCTGCAGTGTCCTAATGAAACTGTACCTCAGTAATATTTATCTGCTCCTATAGGTCATCATGTCTCTCAGTCTTCAGAGGAAGAGGCCTGAACCGGACCGTCCTTCATATCACAGCAGATAATCAATGGCAGCTGGAGGAGGCAGAGCTGCAGCGGGCGGTGTCACAGGAAGAGGGCCGGGTATCTGGAGTGGATCCGACATGGTGAGAAGATATGATGCAGCACGAGGACAAGAAACAGGTCTCTGACAGTGTACAGCGTGCTTCTGTCTGAGAGGCGGACGCTCTCATCTCCACAGGTTTTTCCACTTCCTGTGTCTGATCACAGCTCTTTATAGAGGTCTTTATTTCTTCACAGCAGACAGTGTGACTCGTCACAGCAGGAGGAGCTCAGGTGTGAATGAAACTATTACTGGTGGCTGAATTCCATTTAGCTGCGTCACTTTCAGGTCCTGGTGGTCTGTACGCTCACAGTCACTGTGTCACAGCTCAGAGCACAGACTGAGGTAGTGTTATCTGGTACACCTGAACTTTACCTGGAGCGAAGCAGCATGGAGGCCGGTGACAATGTGACAGTGTTTACTTCTTAGAATATCTGTTACTGACTAATTCTCTCTTTCAAACTCAGTGCAGAATAATTTTAAACATTGTTGGCGTGCTGCTCTGATGGGGTGGACCGTATCTGTGGCGGCACGTCTCTGCAGCAAACCGAAAAAGGAGGCAAAAATCAAAACTTCCAACAGGGTGTCATATTTCCATCTCACTGCTGATTGAAGCCAACCTGATCTCACAGAAATACGTGAAATGACCACGACCTCTTAACACCACATTCTGTGGTGGCAGCACGTAATGGGTTGAAATTACTTGCCGGTACCACGGAAACAATGCCAATGTAAAGTCAATTAGGATCCTTTTTCATGGTGGACACACGGATTCCCTGATTCAACAACGTCCTGTATACACACAAAAACACCAAAGTGTTCTTGATATTAAAACGACAAATATATTCCTCTGTTACAATTTCCCACCAATAATAATAATAATAATAATAACATGATAGTTCAGCTGTACTAGATATTTGATATATTCAAATATTCAGTCCCAAAAACACAGTTTCTAGAGAACTTGCTTAAATATCTGAAATTAACCATCATCCTTGCTTTTTTTCTTGACATAGTTCATCTAGATGCAGTGTAATAACTAGTTCGGCTTTACTAGATATTAGATATATTGGGTAGATATATCTTTTTAGAACCCTATTTAGAGCCCTACTTTGCAAATCAGAAGAACTACAACTATGTTGCTGATATATATCAAGCTGCATGGTGCGGTCCCAGGGAACTGTAGTTTTAAAAAAATATAAGTGTTTTTTGGAAGGTGTAAACACTGAATTGAGAGCACACTGTGGACTTTAAGAGGATGGTAAACACACTTGTGTAATCAGATTTTAAATATCTAATTTCTAAATGGGTGAAAATTAATTTTATCCATATTTTACCCATATCTGACAGCACCCTCAGTTGTTGACTACACTCACATGATAGTTGATGTCAAGAGCTCTCTATAACAGCTGGTCCCATGTCTGAGCCTTTGTGCTCCACTGTCTCTCAGATTAACTCATATCACAGCGGTGCCTGGACAGCGTGACGTGTGTGGTTGTGCTGCTGCCGTGGTCCTGCCAGATGCCTCCTGCTGCTGCTGCCATCATTAGTCATTAGTCATACTTCTACTGTTATTATACACATATGACTATTGTCACACATGTATACTGCCAGATATTAATACATACTTTCAACATATTGTACCACAGTAGCCAGAACTATAACTATAATATTATT
>NC_065509.1:44827993-44832652 GCF_006386435.1 Epinephelus moara | reverse complement strand
GCCCTACGCTATCTGCTGGCAAAATACATTTATTTTATTTTATGGTCTTGACATTAACCTGTCATATTGTTGAGTTATCAAGGACACTTCCGTGTTTTTGTGTGTATACAGGAATGTTAAAGATATCATTGAGGAAAACGAGGTTGATGTGACGTTGTTGAATCAGGGAATCCGTGCGTCCACCACAGGAGAGGATCCTAATTGACTTTACATTGGCACGTAATTTCAACCCATTATGTGCTGCCACCACGGAATGCGGTGTTAAGAGGTCGTGGTCATTTCACGTATTTTTGTGAGATCAGGTTGTTGAAGCTGCACGTGATAACTACCTGTGACTCCTGCAGACTCACCTGTCTCTGAGTGAAGTCTGATTTTAACCTGCCCACTAACAACAGAGGCCAGATGTTGGTGGGTTTGTAGTTCAGAGGGAAAGAGACTGAAGTGACTTCAGTATCAGCACCTGCAGTTTGTTTCATCTCAAACCAACAGACAACATTTAACCACGAAGAAGACTTCTTCCTCACGTTACCCCAGCAGCTGGTGTCCTGCTCTGATCATTGAGGATGACCTCTGACCTCCTCATGACATGGCTCCTAACTCTGTGAGGAACAAAATACACGAATATAAAATCCCTGTGAAGCTGCCTGTGTTTCATCATCTTTATTTAGAAAGCCTGTGATGACGACAGAGTGTGACACGTTATCAGTGATGAGCCAATTAGTGAGGTCACATGGGTCGAGTGTGTGACAGGGAAAACACAAACAAACGAGACAGACACTAAAGCTAAGAATAGATCCACGACGGGCAGACTGTTCCTGCTCATGTCTTCAGTGTGTTTGTGTGTGTGTGTGTGTGTGTGTGTGTGTGTGTGTGTGTGTGTGTGTGTGTGTCGTGACAGGATGTTTTTGGTCTTAAAGCCGTCTGCAGTTTGACTAAACAGAGTTTTCTTGGTCAAACACGAGCGAGTCCCGACCCTCTCACCGTTTCTCATTAAACATCGGAGCTGTGTTTTCTGAGACTTTGTCCTGTCGGTCAGTCACAACCTCAACTGCTTCTTCTTTAAATGATTGTGTTTATGTGTCCTTTGACAAGACATCCCAGGTGTCTCTGTGGACGTCTCTCATGGATCTTATCCTTCCTCCAGCCCTCTGCTGACTGTTGAGGTTTATCCAGTTTCCTGGGCTCTTCTTCTCTCCAGCAGGAACACCCACACTGACAGACAGAGAACACAGCTCATTTTAAAACACTTCAGTACAAGTTTCAACAAATCAACATAAACGTGCCTTCAACTTTTTTTAATTAACATCAGAATATTGAAATTTACATGTCTCGACTTTTACAGAATGTCTCCAACAGTCAGTGAGACTGAGGTGTCCTCGAGGAGGGTTCAAATATCCTAAATACCAAACCAGTAGGTGCAGCTGACTTTGAGGTGGTGCTGTGAAAAATAACTAATGACAAATGACTGAAGAAAAAGAGTGTCAGACAGCAAAGACGAACTGTTGTTCAAACAATTCAAACCGCCACAGGTCATGCTGGAGGTCACGGTGTGATGAAGCCAACAGAACTACATCATCTGCAAAAAGCAGAGATAAAATTCTGAGGTCCCCAAACTGGACCCCTTCCTCCCTCCGGCTGCACCTCGAGATCCTGTCAATTAATATCACAGACAGGATCAATGAAAAAGCACAACCCTGGCGGAGGAGAATGTGTTTGGCTTTGTGCCGAGAATTCGGACAAAGCTTTCACTTTGGTCATACGGGGACCGGATGGCTCGTAGCAGCGTCCCTGGTGCCCTGTATTCCCACAGTACCAGAACTCCCTCGTGAAACGCTGTTATAAGCTTTCTCCAAGTCCACAAACACATGTCAACTGGCTGGGCAAACTCTCACGACCCCTCCAGCAGCCCTGCGAAGGTAAAGAGCTGCTCCACTGTTCCACAACCAGGACAGAGTACACACTGCACCTCCTAAATGTGAGGTTCAACAGCCAGCCGGAGCCTCCTTTCCAGCACCCTGGGATAAACGTTCCCGGTTATACGGACATAGGGCTCCGTAAAATAACGGCTATGTCCATTATTTTACACAGACCTGTGCTCAAACTGAACTTAATACAAATGTTAGACGTAGTGATTTAATACAAAGTCAATGAAAAGATGCAGGTGAGTAGAAACAGATGCAAAACTTGCTCTGTGTGGCAGCGCAAAGATTCATCCACCCAAAGTGAAAAAGTATTGGTTTGAGGGAAAAAAGGAAACGTGGGGAAACTGAAGGGAAAAGTAAATAGAGGGTCCGCTGCCACACAAACACACACATGCTAACTAACATCTGTGCGACTGCAGAAACATCTCAGAGTTCAGATTTTATTACACAAGGTAAAAAGTTGAAGGTAAGAAGTTGTAGAAGACATTGTCAGCTGTTAGCTGTCAGCTGTCAGCTGTTAGCTGTTAGCTTCGCTCACTGGGTCCATGTCATTGGTTCGACAGCCCATTGGTTCGACATCCCATTAGTCCAACTGTCCGCGGTGCTGAACGGCTCGCGGCGGGCGTATGGTGCGCCGCGACCGGCTTGAGGCGGAGCAGGCTCACGGCTTATGTGTTTGTCACTTTCTTTTTCATTTTAACCCACACCATGATCTTTTCCTGACCCTAACCAAGTGGTTTTTGTGCCTAAACCTAACCAGACCTTAACCACAGGGCATCATGATGATTTCGGAACGGACTTCGTAACAATGGGATGTCGGACCAATGGGCTGTCGAACCAATGGGCAGTTCCCCGCTCACTGGCCTGCATCTAACAAGGTGAAGCTGCTGAGTGTCCGCTTTCCTCGATGCTCACCTGGCATCATCACATAGTCCCCTCCCCCACAGCACACGCGCGCACACACACGCACACACACACACACACACACACACACAGCCTTGGCAATCTGCTTAATTTATCCACACTTATGAATCGTACTGCTGCTGTCCCTCTGTCTCTGTCCTCTCATAGCCCTCTGTCTCCATCACCTCCCCCTCCCTGTCCGTCTGTCTGTCTGTCTTCATGTCTCCGTCCCTCGGCCCTGCTCATCCTCCTCTCTGTCCTGTGTGTCAGTCCTGTTGTCCTTGAGACGCCTGGCTGCTTCTCTCCACGGTTGGTTGAAATGTCAGAATAACCTGCAGCTTCCTGTTTTCTGCTTCCAGCGGCTCACGGGCGGAGCAGGAGTTTCCTCAGGTGAGCAGCTGGAGACGGAGCGACGAGCTGATTCTGCATTCAGCAGCTGAGCTCACAGCACAGTGTGTCTCACAACATCATACAATAAGACGATACAAAATGGGATCAAGCAAACGCTCATTAAATCAGTGAAATCAGAATCACGTCAGATTAAACAAAGTTATCAGGATCTTAAAACTCATCAGAGTCCACAGCAAAGAACTCAAACAAACTAAGATGAGATTTAAAGAGTTTATTATCTGAGTGAAGATCGTTGTAACTGAATTGTTTCAGACAGTTCATGTTTGTTTAATAAAGTTTTCATCAGTTTTACTTAAGAAATCAAATGATGGCTTGATTTCCTGTCCACAGATCCACAGATCACAGAGACTGAACCCTCCTCATTCATTATAAAATACTGAGTCAACCTCCTGTGCTTTGGGTCACATTTAGTTCATCAGCAGATTGTTGCTGTGATAATGTGTCAAAGTGAAAGGTTTAAAAAGTTGTCTCCACCATGGAGGAAGAAAGAGACAAACACACCTGGTGGTCACAGTGAGGTGGAGCTGAGCCATGAAGCTGCTAATTACTGATGAGCTGCAGGTGTTAGCTGCTGCTATAGATCACCTCTGTCTCTCTTCTTTAATGATCCTCCTGTCTCTGTATTTATCTTAATGTCTCAAATGTCACACCTGGCTGAGGTCACACCATCAAACTACAGAGCCGTCTGATTATTTACAGTTTAGACATTGATGGAGTCCCAGTCTGCGCTGATGACAGGGTGAAAAGGTGACAACATTCAGCTTTAATATGTGGAGTTCCAGTCCACATGTTAGCGTGAGGACATAATTAAAACTCAGCCAGGGTTAATGTAATGTTACTGCGACAGAAGTTAATGTGAGGAGGACATCAGATCAGGGTTCAGAGACAGGTCCAAAACTGTACTGAAGTAATTTGCACTAAGCTAAAAATGAGTTTGGTATTTGCTCTTAACAGCATTTGCAACTGCTGCTGGTCAAGTAGCTTCATGTTACCATGGAAACACTCAACATTACATTCCAACTGTGATGGACAGGTGTTCACCAAATCAAAACTACTCAAATTCATTCAGGCTAATAAAACAGACCTGACACATCGTAGAAATGACAAGTGAAATTATGATAACTCCACCTGAAGAAAGTCTTAGCTTCAGGAGAGACTTCATGATCTCCTCATGACTCCATCACCACAGACCTACCATTTCAAAACCTCAGTGCATCTACATGAATCTCACAAATTATCTATTTTTAAACAGGAGTTGTGCAGATTAGCAGGAAAGCCCAATCAGTCTTTTTTCAGCATTGGCAGTATAAAAACAAAATCGGGGAGTGCAGCAAAATGCCACCTACCTACTTTTGTTTATACAGAATGTGCCTTTTTCGGGGCAATGGGGGGCGTGAGCAAGTAACAAAACGTGTAGCTCAGC
>NC_065509.1:44808143-44827612 GCF_006386435.1 Epinephelus moara | reverse complement strand
GTTTGCGAGGACAAGGAGGGCGCGCAATTCCTTGTCTCCCCAGTTGCTCATCTTTACAGTGTCTGTCAGGTTTGTGTTTCCCTCTTGCTACTAGCTGCTCGCTAATTCCTGCTATCAGCTGTTTCCTGTTTATCCACCGCCAGTGGCTCGCACGTGTGGTGTCATCAACAGCTCCTCCCACAAGTCTTCAACAGCCCCTCCTGTTGCAGAAGGGTGCCTCGGTCTGTTTAAACTAAAAGGGTTCCACCAATATGTCTACCCTACGAGGCGGAAAATTGGGCACCTCGGATCAACTCACCAATCCGGCTCTGTGTGTCTAAATGCTCGCAGCTTGCCGGCAAAACGGCCCAACATTCACCGAAAGTCTGGCAGTGTAAAAGGGGCTACAGATTCAAAACTATGATTTTTACTGAAAGGTGAAAAGTCTGCACCCTGATATGAAAAGTGTCTGTTAATATGGTGCATATTATGGTCTGCTGCAGATGTAGGAACACAGCACAAACAAAGACAGAAAAAGACTGAAAAGGTTAAAGACAAACTAAAACCTGTGTGTAGACTCAAACAGCAGTGATCCCTCTCAGTCATTATGACCCACTGTCAGTGTGGAGGTGTAAATGCAAACAGTGAGGCAGAGTGCCAAACCAGTGAATCTGTGGTCGGTGTCTACTTTCACTTCCACCGGTGTGTATTTACAATCTGTAAGTGACAATCCTGCAAAGTAGAAATATCCAGATTAATTCTTTAACTCCACAGCTCACATTCAACATCACATTCATTTCTCCAACACATTCAGCAGCACCACAAAGAAACAGGAACTTTTCCTCTGTGGTTGGAAACTGTGTAATTTCTAAAACCAGCAGAGTTCCCACGAGGTCCCGTCTGCCCACTGAGTTCATACAGTGTCACTGAAATGCTTCCCACACAGCAGCATGGTTGGTCAAAAACAAAATGTCCTCTGGAGGGGACAGAAAACAATGGCTGCTCTCAGGAGGACAAAACAATGTGTTCCTGCTATAGAACATCTGAGACAGAACCGTCTGCATCACACACACACACACACACACACACACACACGTTTTACAATCAACTCCGCTGGAGAGAAGAATCCATGTTTCTGTTACTCTTACATCATTATAGCATCATGAACAGGAAGGAGATGATGTTCACGTTCAGCTGGAAACAGCTTCATTCATTCTTTCTAATGTCCATCCATGTCCATTCTGGACTAAAGGACATTCAGAGTTAACAAGGACGAATGCAGCTAACGTAGCTTTACATGATGCAACACTCCCATTGGCCTCACACCAAACCACTTTTTAATCAGTTTCACTGTCGCAGACAAATTTACAACGTCTGAATAAAATCAGGAGAGTTTTCTGTCAGTCAGTGTCCTGTGATCCTCCTCCTTTACTCTCAGGTGGTCATGACACTCACATGTTTCTTATATATTCCTATTTTGAAAGGCTGTGATCATGTGACCAATGAGCTGACGGCAGTAAACAGGAAGCAGTCCTGAGTGTCTGTAAGGAGGCAGGTTGGGGTGGATGGGACTTTCCCCTGAAGTCACGTGTTCACATCTCTGAGTCATGTTGAGGCACGTCCTCACCATGTTTCTGTTCCTAAACCTAACCTCTGTAACTTTATGTTAATTCCATAACTGTATGTTAAGGACGTAACGCCATGCGTTGGGCACAAATTCGTAGGTTATCATAGAAACTGTCCTGTGAAGATACGTTGTAAAACTCAGTCTGCGTCTTGTCTCCATGTTCAAACAAAGTCAGACATGTTTAATATTATCAGAGGCTTCTAGTCTTGTTTCGTGCAGATACTGAAGTTCACTGATGTGATCATGAACAAATCATTTCTGAAGGAGTCTGGTAGTGACCCTGAGGGATCCCCAGTCTGTGGAACATCTTATGGTGTGGGACTAAACACCCACATCTTCACCTGTGTTGATGTTGGACGTTAATCGTGAGGTCAAATATGGACAAACTTCCTGTGAATGCTGATCTTGTCTGAGCTGAGACGTGGACTGACGGAGCCCTGAACCTGTAAATACAAATAAATACATGGGAGAGGAAATCATTCTTGAGTTCGAAGGGTTAAAGTCCGTTAGGTTGGAGGTAAATATCAAACATGATGGAACTCTTCCTTCCAAAGAGACACCTTCACCCCCGTCACATTTTCTATCCTCCATGTTCATGTCTCGGACATTTAAAAAACAGAGCCGGTGACCTTTACGGTGGTGAGCTCCAACCTTTAAGCTCGGCTGACCCACTTTCCAAACTCTTCATTCCTCTCAGATCCTCTTCCTCACTGGAGGTTAAAGAAAAGCAGGCAAGCGTGCAGCGGCGCCGAGCTCAGCGGGAAACCATCCGTTCATTACATCAGTCAAACTCTCCACTGAGATTAATACCAATGGGTCGCGCCACTTTATTCCTGAGGAGAAAAATGCAGTTGTCAGTTGACCTAATTGCGCTCTCATGGTGCATGAGGGCCTGCTGAGTTATTGAGAGCTCTACCAGGAAAATCATGATCGACGAGCAGCAGGAGGGCCCTGACGACGCACTTCACACACACTGCCTGCTCCGTCAGGAGGGGGGGGAGGGGGGGGGGGTTGGAGGAGCAGAGATACAGGAGGAGGAGGTGAGAAACATCAGAGACACAGAGTCCTTACATGCAGGTGGATGGTAATGAGGGCAGATGAGTTGAGTGTTCATAATGCAGTTTGATTTGTTTGGGACAAACTGTTTAACAATCACATCCGACCAATCAGATCTCTGCACTTATATCTAATGTTTATTTAAAGATATAATCTGGAACTTTTCTTTTTCTTTAAATGTCTTAAAACAGCTTGTTCCATGTTGAGTTGTGTTTGTTCATCATGCTCCCAACAACGTTCACACCCAGAGGAATCTGTCGTTTCATTCATGGACACAGACCGTGTCATCTGGTCTGTCAGTGAGGTCGCATCCTCTTTGTGCAGGCGTCAGGGTCGTGGTCGTCCGCAAGAAGCTGTCATAAATTAACTTTTTATCCAGTTTGAAGACACGTTTTTACAACACACTTTTTACTTTCTGGTTGTTTTCACCAGATGAAGATTTGTTCGTCATCGGACGCCAATAAAATTATCAGAGAAGAAAAATGGAGAAATGTCAGCGGCAGCTCGGCTGCAGACGGTGCCAGATAGCGTCAGATTTTTAACGTGCCATGTCTTTCTTAAGTCGTTTTTTTTTTTTTTGGTTTAAATCAGCTGATCTGTTTGTTTTAGAGAGAAGACACCTCTGTGGATAATTCAGGTCTTGGTAAAAACCTCCTGACCTTGTCTCACTCCGAAGTCGTTGAACTCTGGCATTTGGTCATTGACCTCTGGCGTCAGACACTGAGAAAAAGGCTGTGCTTTCACATCAGCATGATACACAGCCGGTCGCTGTGTGGGTCCAATAACCACTGACTTTCACCCGGGAGGCCGGTGTTCACTTCCTGTAAGATTGTAACGCCAATCGTTGAAGGATTGTTGTTAAAGGAAAAAAATCATCGTTTGGCGGTGTTGTACTGAGGTAGTGCTTTTATTTTGAAAGAGACTGTATGCAAACTTTATCAGTCTAATTAGTCCTTCCCTGTTTGAGTCATTCCTGCACACCTGTCATCTTTGTGTGGACGTGGAAACATGACCAAACGTAGACATGTGAGGTCGCAGTGAGGACGTTGTTGGCTGATCAATAAACACTGAAGGAATTCTAACCAGGAGAAACTTGCATTGATGGCATTGGGCCAACATTTTTTTTTAATTTTTTTTTTATCCTTATAAACTCCTGGTGGCAGAAAATGACAGATTGCATGTTCAGTGAGGCTGTCCTCATGACAGACAAGTCAAAAGCAAAATTAACCTCATCTTTTATAAATTATGTTTTAACGTAACTTGTTTTTTCAATTGGAGGAAATGTTTGAAGTGAATGTGTCACAGTGGGACTAACACACCCAGATCATGTGACTCCTGCATGTATACAGTCAATCAGACCCAAACTGGCCGAGGCGCTCTGAGCATGCTCCACAGTTTCCGCCCCGGGCTTTGACCCGGAAGTCCAATAGCATTAAATGTGTAAGAGAAGAAGAAGCCGGTAACAACATGGAGAAATCTACATCCAGAGCCGTGACTTTTTGGACGGACCAAATGTACAGAGCTGTAAAGTTGTCCACCATGGTAGCAGTTAGCTGCTAGCTAACCGTAGCTAACTTGTTTGTCCATTGTTTGGTCTGTGATGTAATAGGTCAACAGGAAAAAGGTCCAATACTAACAAGCTGAAAGGGGGCATATCTCCACCTATCGTAGAGGAGTCGCACATACTTGGCTCAATAAATGGATTCCCCTCCCGTGCTTGTATACTGGGACAAGGACAGTAGGCCAGTTAGATGTCCTCGTCCAGCTGGAACAGCAGCTCCATGGAAACAGAGTGATGGTGAAGGTTGAGTAAAGTCTGCAGCCTGCAGGGACTCCACGGATCAGTTTAAAACTTATCCTGTCAAACTGTACGCGTGCTTGCTTGGTTCAAGAGTCAAACTCGAGCAGTTTGAATAATTTATTGAAGCACGAATCAACTTGGAGACACTGCATGAGAAGCTGCTGCCCTGCCAAGTGAGCTGAGACACCAGAGCGGCTGCTGGATGAATGTACAGGTGTTTTATCTGCGTGTCCTGCGGCACTTCATGTTCTGTGTTCAGGTCTGACAGACAGACGTATAGCTGCTCTCTGCTCAGAGATACACACTGGATTTATCTGTGAACTCAGGCTGAAGAAATGGAAACATGTCCAGAGAGGAAGGTAGTGGTGTACCAGCATGTCAGTGTGCGCATGTGTGTGAGTGTGTGTGCGTGTGTGTGTAGGTGAATGAAACACAGTGTTTCTTAAAATTGAACAAAGTTGTGCAGGATTAACAAGATGAAGCATTTATCAATCAATCAATCAATCAATCAATCAATCTGTAAATTAAATCAACAGAATTCTGCTTTTACCGTCACCTTGCGCTACATTCACTAATTGACAAATATCAATGCTTTAAAATGAGACTTCAGCACATCTCCTGTGGATATGTCTCCGCTGCTGTATTATTTTGTCACGGTGGTGCTGCATTAGTTATGGGAAACCTGGGGCGTCGGTGGCTTAGTGGTAGAGCAGGCGCCCCATGTACAAGGCTGTTGCCGCAGCGGCCCGGGTTCGACTCCAGCCTGTGGCCCTTTGCTCCATGTCACTCCCTCTCTCTCCCCCTTTCACACTTGTCTGTACTATCCATTAAAGGCTATAAAATGCCCCAAAAAATATATTAAAAAAAAAAAATATGGGAAACCAAAATCCCAATGGTGACTCATTTTCAAGTAATTCTACAGTTTACCATGCGTATAAATGCATGTTAGCGTCAGGGTCTGCTCTGCCCTCTTGTCCAAATATGGTCACTTTTGCCTCCAAAAATCCAAGATGGTGACAGCTGTTAAACATGAGTCAACAAGCCAGTGAGTGCTGTCACAAGGCTGTGTCCATTATTTTAAACAGTCTGTGATATTGAGTCATGTTCAACATCTGCGTCCAATACGTTAATGACTTTGAGGAAATAAATAGCGTAGGTGACATATTGTTTTGTTTTGTATTTCCTGCTAATTATTTAAAGTAGAGGTGTTAAAGAACAAACCTCCTGTGTGTGTGTGTGTGTGTGTGTGTGTGTGTGTGTGTGTGTGTGTGTGTGACCTGAGCAGACTGGACAGATTAGCAGAACAGCGACCTGATGACGCTCTAACAGGAGGCAGGTCACCGAGCCAAAGACACAGACGCTCCCAGGTGCAAATATCATCAAAGTTTTATGCAGCACACACAGAGCTCAGCTTTAATCCCACCTGGGAGATAACGGATACCACACACACACACACACACACACACATGCACAAGTGCATGATGTGATTTATGCAAACACACACATGCACACACTGTACATCTACACACACACACACACACACACACACACACGCACACACACGTGTGTGCATGTTGTGGAGCAGGTAATTCCCACAGCGTCCTGAGCCAGAACACAGGCTGACCTCTAATTTAAAATCCAGCGCTCCACGTTAGACGCCATGAATAATTCATGAGGCCGCTCTGCTTGTGTTATTGCCAGGAGGAGGATGCAATTACATTTCCCTCAGGTGCCCAAGTGCTGTAGAGTGAAGAAGAAGAAGAAGAGGAGGAGGAAGAGGAGGATAAACAAGAAAGGAAACTGATTTTAGGATTATGTTGGTGGGGTCTGTCGGCCGTCTGGGGAGCAGATCTGGACGTGGTTGTGTAATTGTAACATGCTCGCAGACAGCGGGGCAGAGTTATCGCTCTGCTCGATAAAGACCTCATTAAAACACACTGCAAGTTTTTATTTTGTCCTTTACAGCTTAAATGTTTCGCTGCTTATTTGGAGCTCAGTGATAATGTGTGTTTTAGTTTTTGTCCCTATGTGTTCATAATCCGATTTATAAAGTTTCCTTTGGAGTTTAAGACTCAAAATAACAAGTATACTTGTGGTGATACGTTTCTGTCGGTCCAGAACACGCCAAGCCTGTTTGAAACACACATTTCTGCTGAACTCGTGATTCATAATGTAAACGCAGGGTTTCAACAGTTTGTGTGTACATGTTAGACTGTAAAATAAATATAATGTTTTCATCAGTGTTATTACATCACTGTGTCTGAGATCATGAATCTTTAGTGTGTCCTGGTGTGTGTTTGTGTGTCACTTATTGATGCTGCTGTTTTACCGTCCATCAGTCTGAATAACAAACACTGATGTTAAATTAATATTTTTAAAAAGAAGCCTCAGGAACTCGACTGACAGTCTTTAATTCTGTGAATGTAAAATGATGAGAAATGACAGAACAATGTGAACTAAACTTTGACCTTGTCAGAGTCACAGCGGCTGCCCGTGCACACTAACTTAATGCCGCAGGGTTGCATGCAAACCTGCCTCTGATTGCAAACACGAGGCCGGTCGATGTTACTCACAGGATACAAACGTACAGCACAGAGCGTTCACTGTGTGAGTCACGTGAATATATAATAAAATATAAGCTTGTTCTGATGATCTGCTTCAGCTGAGGGCCGCTGAGTCGCTGATGAACCGAAGCACAGCAGCAGAATGTTTGTGATCTCAGGACGTGAGGTCGACACATGTTGGTTACAACATCAGAATAAAAGCTAAACTTACTGAGCTTCTGTTTCTTTCAACAGGCAGGACAGGTTTTCTTCCTTCAGGCTCGTCCAAAATAGCTCAGCGAGGAGTTACATCACATCCTGTGATCTCTGAAGCCTCGGTCCAGCCACACTCGGCTGCCGCTCAGAGACAGACAGGAGTCAGGAGGGGAAACATCAGGCTGGTTCCTTTGTTCTGACAAACACAGAGACGAGAGGAGCTGAATCGTGCTTTCTTACCTGTGTGCAGGTGGATGCTCAGGGAAGAACAGGTGGATTCATGTCTCTGCATCACATTACAGAGGTTCTGCTGCCTGTCTTATATCACTGAATTCAAACAGAGCAACAAAGAGTCTGCCTGATTGAGGTCCCAAAAATTAGACCATCACGCCCCATAACAGAGGTCAACCTGTCAGTCATCCAGAGGAAATAACAGATTGGATCCTAAAGTTTAACTTCTGGGTAGATGACCCCTGTGTCACATACGTGGAATAAAATGACTCTGAGCAAATACTACCACAACTGATGTGTTTTTAGCCACATAAAACAAAAATATCAACATCAGTTTAAGTGTAAACTATAGGTAGAATATTTTCACATCCTTCCCTCTCCATCAGACGGCCCTTTCAGACGGGGAAGTGAGACTCCATTTACAAGACCAGTCATTTCACTTTGCAGAACACTAGAGTTGTTGGTCGACTGCTGCCTTCGTAGGTTAGTTTATAACACCCGCACCACACTGCCGAGTTTAAAGCACAAACAGCCTGAGCGGTGAGCTGACGTGAGTTGAAAGCACAAATGGCCTGAGAGGTGAGCTGACGTGAGTTGAAAGCACAAACAGCCTGAGCGGTGAGCTGACGTGAGTCTAAAGCACAAACGGCCTGAGAGGTGAGCTGACGTGAGTCTAAAGCACAAACGGCCTGAGAGGTGAGCTGACGTGAGTCTAAAGCACAAACGACCTGAGAGGTGAGCTGACATGAGTTTAAAGCACAAACAGCCTGAGAGGTGAGCTGACGTGAGTCTAAAGCACAAACGGCCTGAGAGGTGAGCTGACGTGAGTTAAAGGAGACACACTGTCTTCCACACGTGTGTCTCTTGTGTGTCACTTATGTGAGAAGGTCAAAGCGCCCGGCTCACAGTTATTACCTCCACACTCTCACATGTCCTGAAGTAATGATGTAGTCCCTGTCAGGGACACGTCAGCGTGTCTTAGCGTCACACTACCAACGATATGTGGTCACATTTGATATTAACATCAGGTATAAACAGATCTTTGATGGATTTAGCTGTGAGTGAGGTCTTCCACACGTCATCCTTGTAGGCTCCACACTGTGTAGACATTTCCTCTGGTTCTGAAAGCTGGAAAGGCTTCCTGTGATGAGTTATGGTCTCTGACGCAGGATTAGACAGTGGTGGTTTTAGGGAGGAGCTAAACTGAGGAGAACAAAGCTAAGATATTAAAAGGAGAACCTCATTGTTCTGATGAACTGAGAGATATTTTCATTGAATTAGGAGTGAGCAGTCTGAGCCTCAGGAGGAGCAGGTGTGTTGTGGAGGACTGTGGGAAGGATCCAAAGAAAAGTTTCAAATCAACTTTATGCTGACATGAGGTATCTGTGAGCAGGCAGTGACACGAGGAATACGAGCTGTCTGTTTGATTGACAGTTACAATCCTGTCCGACTTCAGCCTGTTTCTCCACAGAAGGAAACGTAATGGAGGAGAAATTGATTTCTGTTGTCTCCAGTTTTCTCATTATCTGTGATGCATCTTTTCTCGGACACAAAGTCTGAGCTGGATGTGCAGCAGCCTGGAAGAAACAGAAGATGGTGTTGAACAACATGACAGTCAACAGCAGTCCTGTCTGCACACTGATGCCTTCAATGAACATTCACAGAGAAGGACGACAGCCACAGCCACAGAGTTTAAATCATAAAAACAATGTGTCCCTCCATCGTGTGCAGACAGATTTACCAAAAGTGACCAAGTGTTTGAGATCCCCGACCTGAGACAAACTCCAGCAGCTGCTCTGGTCGGGTTAAAGAAGAAGAGCAGCAGCTTTGGTGTCTGCTCGATGGAGGGATTAAAGTGTTTCTGTTGAAAACTCAAGAGCTGAAATCAAGTGGCATCTGAAGGTGACACGAGCGCTCCGAGCTTCACTCCAACACTCTGAGGTGGGTCCAGTTGTTGAGGAGCTTCATACTGAACCAGTTGAGGTCATTGTGTTTGGACAGAGCGTCAGCTGAGTCTGACCAACAACATTTAAACTGCAGCCTTTAGAAAACAAAATGACTCCACGTGGCTTCTGTCTCTTTATATCCATGGATTTATCTGGTAGTGTTTCCTCTCTTCTTCCTCAAACATCATAAACAGACGTGTTTTAAATCTTGTAAAATAAGGAAATGCTTTTCATCACAATGATCCTGAGTCACCTCGCTGCTCTTTAACCAGCTGACAGGTGCTGATGACCGACACACTGCATCCTCAGAGATGCCGTCATCGATCAGTTCAGACATCGCTGCTGACCTCAGCTTTAACACAGTCTGTGTGTTTATTGCATTTCTTTCCTGCTCTGTGTCTGACTGTGAAACCTGTCTGTAAGTGTTCTGTCATGTTGTAGATCGCAGTTTCGTCTTAGGTTCATTTATCCATCTCACAGTTTAATAAAAATGTTTCAGTTTCAGTTTCAGACAATTTGATTTATCCCAAGTGGGCAATTAATTTGCAGCTTTCCCACGTACATAAACAAACAATCCGTCCAACAGTCAATAGTTAAACAGTTAATAAGTAAACATAAAAAAACATGGCAATCAGTAAAGGAATCCAAAAATAAAAATCTCATGAATAAATTCAATAAATAGGTCCTCTAAAAAGAAAAATTAATTTAATCTAAAATGATCTGAAATGATCTGAAATGAATAAATGTAATACTAGTGCTATCACAATACACATATTTGAGCTTGTTGCTTGTCACGTATCAGCTCTGTGTGTCTTCAGCGTCAAACACTGACACAAGAAAGGTTCCTTTAGCAGCAGCGATATGACACGCTGCCAGACGGCATCAGTTTGAAACACCGCCAATAACAAGGTAAAATAATGAGCCGGAAAACCCCCACAGGACGGGCAGAGGGTCAGTGGATGGATCCAACAAACCCTGGACTTTACCCAGGAGTCTGCTGGTCACTTCCTGTATGAATGTTGAGCCAAACCAGGATGTTTTTTATAAACCTAATCACAAGCTTTTGTTGAACGAGGAAAAAATTGGAAATCTGAGGTGTTTTATTGACGTTATAACTTTAATTTGAAAAAGAATGTATATATCTAATGAGCAGAAATATTTCCTGTGAAGCCAGAATTTTATTTTGAAAAAGTACATGCATGTAAGAGACATGAATAAACATGTGTCAGAACATCAGCAACAGACACACTCAGGATTCCTGAAGTCAGTGGCGTAATGTCAGAGACATGTATATGTTTGCTGAGATAAACCTGCTTCAGGTCACGGTTGTTATTTTAACCAAGAGAAAAACAGAAAAATGCATCCTGTCTTTTCAAAATAAACTTCAGTTTTCACAGGAAATGTTTCTGCTCATTAGATTCATACAGTCCTTTTCAAAATAAACTTACAACATCAATAAAACGCTTTGTCTTTATTTTACTTCTTTCAGTTTAGGGAACAAAAGCGCACGCTTAGGTTTAGAAAAAAAACATCATAGTTTGTGTGAATGTTACTGACGTGATATCAGGTCATGTGACGTACGTCATTACTGTAGCGTGTGACACACACTGTGCTGTTATAAAAATTATCTTATTGACGTTTTGTTTCAAACAGGAAATGATATGCTGTTGGTGCCATCCTCGTCCTTCCTGCCGTCTGATAACAGAGCCAGAGTCAGACATACTTTACTGATCCCTGAGGGCAAACTGTGATTGGTTACAGTCACTCTGATATAATGAGCAGAGAATTATAAGAAGTTAGAATAAGAGTATGAAATATATGTAAATATAAAGTCATAAAATCAAATAGAAATAAAAATGTACATTATACTAAAATGTTTAACACAAACATTACAACAGTCTCATGCACGGTCAGCACATGCGCACTATGGCGCACTGTTCACACCATACCAACTATAGGACTATGGCGTACTCTTCCCACCACACCAACTATAGGACTATGGCGCACTGTTCACACCATACCAACTATAGGACTATGGCGCACTGTTCGCACCATACCAACTACAGTACTATGGCGTACTCTTCCCACCACACCAACTATAGGACAATGGCGCACTGTTCACACCATACCAACTACAGCACTATGGCGCACTGTTCACACCACACAAACTACAGGACTATGGCGTACTGTTCACACCACAAGAACTATAGGACTATGGCGCACTGTTCACACCATACCAACTACAGCACTATGGTGCACTGTTCACACCACACCAACTACAGCACTATGGCGTACTGTTCACACCACACCAACTACAGCACTATGGCGCACTGTTCACACCACACCAACTACAGGACTATGGCGCACTGTTCACACTATACCAACTACAGGACTATGGCGTACTGTTCACACCACACCAACTACAGGACTATGGCGCACTGTTCACACTATACCAACTACAGGACTATGGCGCACTGTTCACCATAACAACTATATGACTATGGCACACTGTTCACACCATACCAGATACAGGACTATGGCGCACTGATCACACCATAACAACTAAAGGGCTATGGCGCACTGTTCACACCACACCAACTACAGGACTATGGCGCACTGTTCCCACCACACCAACTACAGGACTATGGCGCACTGTTCACACCATACCAACTACAGCACTATGGCGCACTGTTCACACCATGCCAACTACAGCACTATGGCGCACTGTTCCCACCACACCAACTACAGGACTATGGCGCACTGTTCACACCATACCAACTACAGGACAATGGCGCACTGTTCAAACCACAACAACTACAGGACTATGGGGCACTGTTTACACCACACCGCCTACCGGACTATGGTGCACTGTTCACACCATACCAACTACAGGACTATGGCGCACTGTTCACATCACAACAACTATAGGACTATGGCGCACTGTTCACACCACAACAACTATAGGACTATGGCGCACTGTTCACACCACACCAATTAAAGGACTATGGCGCACTGTTCACACCATAACAACTATAGGACTATGGTGCACTGTTCACACTATACCAACTACGGGACTATGGCGCACTTTTCATACCATAACAACTATAGGACTATGGCGCACTGTTCACACCATGCCAGCTACAGGACTATGGCGCACTGTTCACACCATACCAACTATAGGACTATGGCACACTGTTCACACTATACCAACTACAGGACTATGGCGCACTGCTCACACCATACCAACTACAACACTATGGCGCACTGTTCACACCATACCAACTACAAGACTATGGCGCACTGTTCACACCATAACAACTATAGGACGATGGCGCACTGTTCCCACCACACCAACTACAGGACTATGGCGCACTGTTCACACCATACCAACTACAGGACTATGGCGCACTGTTCAAACCACACCAACTACAGGACTATGGGGCACTGTTCACACCACACCAACTAAAGGACTATGGCACACTGTTCACACCATACCAACTACAGGACTATGGCGCACTGTTCACACCACAACAACTATAGGACTATGGCGCACTGTTCATACCACACCAACTATAGGACAATGGCGCACTGTTAACACCATAACAACTAAAGGGCTATGGCGCACTGTTCACACCACACCAACTACAGCACTATGGCGCACTGTTCACACCATAACAACTATAGGACTATGGCGCACTGTTCACACCACACCAATTACAGCACTATGGCGCACTGGTCACACCATACCAACTACAGGACTATGGCGCACTGTTCACACCACGCCAGCTATAGGACTATGGCGCACTGTTCACACCACACCAATTACAGCACTATGGCGCACTGTTCACACTATACCAACTACAGGACTATGGCGCACTGTTCAAACCATAACAACTATAGGACTATGGCGCACTGTTCACACTATACCAACTACAGGACTATGGCGCACTGTTCACACCACACCAACTACAGGATTATGGCGCACTGTTCACACCATACCAACTACAGCACTATGGCGCACTGTTCACACCATACCAACTACAGGACTATGGCGCACTGTTCACACCATACCAACTATAGGACTATGGCACACTGTTCACACTATACCAACTACAGGACTATGGCGCACTGTTCACACCATAACAACTATAGGACTATGGCGCACTGTTCACACCATACCAGCTACAGGACTATGGCGCACTGTTCACACTATTCCAACTACAGGACTATGGCGCACTGTTCACACCATACCGACTACAGGACTATGGCGCACTATTCACACCACACCAATTACAGCACTATGGCACACTGTTCACACTATACCAACTACAGGACTATGGCGCACTGTTCACACCATAACAGCTATAGGACTATGGTGCACTGTTCACACCATACCAACTACAGGACTATGGCGCACTGTTCACACCACGCCAACTACAGGACTATGGCGCACTGTTCACACCATAACAACTACAGGACTATGGCGCCCTGTTCACACCACAACAACTACAGGACTATGGCGCACTGTTCACACCATACCAACTACAGGACTATGGCGCACTGTTCACACCACACCAACTACAGGACTATGGCGCACTGTTCACACCATAACAACTACAGGACTATGGCGCCCTGTTCACACCACAACAACTACAGGACTATGGCGCACTGTTCACACCATACCAACTACAGGACTTTGGCGCACTGTTCACACCACACCAACTACAGGACTATGGCGCACTGTTCACACCATACCAACTACAGGACTATGGCGCACTGTTCACACCATAATAGCTTCAGGACTATGGTGCACTGTTCACACCATACCAACTATAGGGACTTTCTCTGTCTTTATATATTACGCAACGGTGCCTCAGTACGTCAGTATCAGAGGCTGAAATCATTCACAGAGCGGGGTATTGTGAATGGGCTGTTGGTGAGTCTTTAGACTGTAAACTGAATGCAAATGTTTCAGAGAGGAGCTGCTCCACATTCAGCAGCTTTATTTTGTAGATGAACTCATTCAAAAGCACAGAGCTGTTAGTCCAGCAGGAAACATCAGACTGATAGTAAACCAACAGACACATCACACACAAGAGGTCTGAACCACTTCTTCTTTTAATTCAGTCTTCATCTGAAATGTCACAAACAACATGATTCATCCATGTCCTGATCAGGTTTGATGAAGCTGTGGGCGAAACATGTTGTTTGTAACATGTCAGATGGAGACTATAATCAAATGAAGAAGCGGTTCAGACCTCATTGTGTGATGTGTCTCTTGGTTTATTTTATACCCGTCCTGTAGCCAGGTCTGAATGTCTCAAACATTTGGTAGTTGGTATTTTGGACGGCATACGGTATCTGTGTTGATGGCGTCCTCTGCCCGCTCTGCGTCGCAGCTCCACAGATGTGACCGACGTCTGTAACTGTGTCTGTAACTGTCTGTAACTGTGTCTCTAACTCTGTCTGTAACTGTGTCTGTAACTCTGTCTGTAACTGTGTCTGTAACCGTGTCTGTAACTCTGTAACTATGTCTGCAACTGTGTCTGTAACTGTGTCTGTAACTGTGTCTGTAACTGTGTCTGTAACTCTGTCTGTAACTCTGTCTGTAACTGTGTCTGTAACTCTGTAACTATGTCTGCAACTGTGTCTGCAACTGTGTCTGTAACTCTGTCTGTAAATGTGTCTGTAACTCTGTCTGTAACTGTCTGTAACTCTGTCTGTAACTGTGCCTGTAACCAGGGCTGGACTGGGACAAAAAATCAGCCCGAGCATTTTGAGCCTAGTCCGGCCCACCAGGTATTGATGGAAAGACAATGAAGCCTATGAATGAAAACAAACTTTCTTGTGACACCGCTTGTACACTGTCTTGTTGGTGTATATGTACTTTTCTAATAAACTTAAACCTACACCATCCTCCCAGTCCCATTATTCTATACAGTACTTACTTAGAGGAACCCAAAAGGCTGCTTGGTCTAGTGAACCTCCTGAACAATGAACGTATGATGGGATCCTGAAAATTGGACAGTGAGGAACAGAGGTGAGACATGATCATTGATGAATATTAAAATGAATAAATGACAGATTTAGTAATATTTTCATAGACTATGTACTCACCACATCAATAAACAGCACAGCAACACATAATACTTCCTCAAACATGGCAACCTTTAAAAAGTGAAGGGATATTTTAAATTGAATGGAAACATGCCCACAATAAAAACAAAATACAGGTAATTATTGTCCACAAGAGTTTGCTGTTACATGTCAGTAAAAAAACAATAAGATAAAAACACAACATATCTAGAATAAAGAGGATATTTATGTATAAAAGACAAATACATTTAAGTAGTTACTTTTAACTCCAAGCCACTTTTATGTTAATGAGCAGCATCACATCTCCTGGCAAATCCTAATTTGATTCAATCTAAATTATATTTTGAAGAGGGTTTATGATGAATACTAGCCTCATCATTTGGTTTTACATGAACATTTTTGCTCTGTTGAGCTTTAGCTGTTTCAGAGTAAAGAATTACTGCATAGTGCACTTATATCAATTAATAGACATTGAAATATTTTACTACCTAACCAATAAAGACTATACTTAACTAACTAAATGAATAAAATAAAGTTACTGAAGCACTAAGATCACCATCACTAGTATAACATCATAGAAACAGCCCAGCAGTAGAGAAACCCCGTCATGCTGCTCAACAGTCTCATCCACCTGCTGCGGCTGCTTTGGATGCCAGTGCGGGTGCGGTCACTGATGCTGCCGCTGAACACATTTGGCAGCATCTTCCTAAAGGGCTTGTCTCTTTTTCTCTCTTATTTTTTCCGCACCTCCCTTGAGTTTCTTCTCAATATTGTCAATCTCCTCTCTCTCTGTATGATTGATTGACTGGCAGCCGAGGCCCAAGTGGGAGGGGGCATCGGCCCTCGGCTGTAATTGGTCCAGCCCAGAATCAATCATGACTAATGGGCCGATCTACCAGTTTTGTGTACCAATAGGTATCATGACATGACTTAAAAAAAAAAAAAAAATGGCCGGTATGCCCGATGGCCAGTCCAGCACTGCCTGTAACTGTGCCTGCAACTGTGTCTGTAACTCTGTAACTATGTCTGCAACTGTGTCTGTAACTATGTAACTATGTCTGTAACTCTGTCTGTAACTGTGTCTGTAACTATGTAACTATGTCTGTAACTCTGTCCGTAACTGTGTCTGTAACTCTGTAACTGTGTCTGTAACTGTCTGTAACTGTGCCTGCAACTGTGTCTGTAACTATGTCTGCAACTGTGTCTGTAACTCTGTCTGTAACTCTGTAACTATGTCTACGACTGTGTCTGTAACTCTGTAACTGTGTCTGCAACTCTGTCTGTAACTGTGTCTGTAAATGTGTCTGTAACTCTGTCTGTAACTGTCTGTAACTCTGTGTGTAACTGTCTGTAACTGTGTCTGTAACTGTGCCTGCAACTGTGTCTGTAACTCTGTAACTATGTCTGCAACTCTGTCTGTAACTCTGTAACTATGTCTGCAACTGTGTCTGTAGCTCTGTAACTGTGCCTGCAACTGTGTCTGTAACTCTGTAACTATGTCTGCAACTGTGTCTGTAACTCTGTAACTATGTCTGTAACGCTGTCTATAACTCTGTAACTATGTCTGTAACTCTGTAACTCTGTAAATGTGTCTGTAACTCTGTAACTGTGTCTGTAACTGTGCCTGCAACTGTGTCTGTAACTGTGTCTGTAACTCTGTAACTGTGTCTGTAACTGTGTCTGTAACTCTGTAACTGTGTCTGTAACTATGTCTGTAACTGTGTCTGTAACTGTGCCTGCAACTCTGTAACTATGTCTGTAACAGTGTCTGTAACTCTGTAACTGTGCCTGCAACTGTGTCTGTAACTCTGTAACTGTGTCTGCAACTGTGTCTGTAACTGTGTCTGTAACTCTGTAACTATGTCTGCAACTGTGTCTGTAACTCTGTAACTGTGTCTGTAACTGTGTCTACAACTCTGTCTGTAACTGTGTCTGTAAATGTGTCTGTAACTCCGTCTGTAACTGTCTGTAACTCTGTCTGTAACTGTGCCTGCAACTGTATCTGTAACTCTGTACTATGTCTGCAACTCTGTCTGTAAATCTGTAACTATGTCTGCAACTGTGTCTGTAACTCTGTAACTGTGCCTGCAACTGTGTCTGTAACTCTGTAACTATGTCTGTAACTCTGTAACTATGTCTGTAACTCTGTAACTCTGTAACTGTGTCTGTAACTCTGTAACTGTGTCTGTAACTGTGCCTGCAACTGTGTCTGTAACTCTGTCTGTAACTCTGTAACTATGTCTGTAACTCTGTAACTCTGTAACTGTGTCTGTAACTGTGCCTGTAACTCTGTAACTCTGTCTGTAACTATGTCTGCAACTGTGTCTGTAACTGTGCCTGCAACTCTGTAACTATGTCTGTAACAGTGTCTGTAACTCTGTAACTGTGTCTGTAACTCTGTCTTTAACTGTGTCTGTAACTGTGCCTGCAACTGTGTCTGTAACTCTGTAACTGTGTCTGTAACTCTGTAACTCTGTCTGCAACTGTGTCTGTAACTGTGCCTGCAACTGTGTCTGTAACTCTGTAACTCTGTCTGTAACTCTGTAACTGTGTCTGTAACTGTGTCTTCAACTGTGTCTGTAACTCTGTAACTATGTCTGTAACTCTGTCTGTAACTCTGTAACTCTGTCTGTAACTCTGTAACTGTGTCTGCAACTGTATCTGTAACTCTGTAACTCTGTCTGTAACTCTGTAACTGTGTCTGTAACTCTGTAACTCTGTCTGTAACTCTGTAACTGTGTCTATAACTCTGTAACTGTGTCTGTAACTCTGTAACTGTGTCTGTAACTCTGTCTGCAACTGTGTCTGTAACTGTGCCTGCAACTGTGTCTGTAACTCTGTAACTCTGTCTGTAACTCTGTAACTCTGTAACTGTGTCTGTAACTATGTCTGCAACTGTGTCTGTAACTCTGTAACTATGTCTGTAACTCTGTCTGTAACTCTATAACTGTGTCTGTAACTCTGTAACTGTGTCTGTAACTCTGTCTGTAACTCTGTAACTGTGTCTGTAACTCTGTAACTGTGCCTGCAACTGTGTCTGTAACTATGCCTGCAACTGTGCCTGCAACTGTGTCTGTAACTCTGTAACTATGTCTGTAACTGTGTCTGTAACTCTGTAACTGTGTCTGTAACTCTGTAACTGTGTCTGCAACTGTGTCTGTAACTCTGTAACTATGTCTGTAACTCTGTAACTGTGTCTGTAACTCTGTAACTGTGCCTGCAACTGTAACTGTGTCTGTAACTCTGTAACTGTGCCTGCAACTGTGTCTGTAACTCTGTAACTCTGTCTGTAACTGTGTCTGTAACTTTTTTACTCTGTCTGTAACTGTAACTCTGTCTGTAACTGTGTCTGTAACTGTGCTGGGTCAGAGTCGTCTAGTTTGTCATTAGTCGTGATTTTCTGGGTCAGACCTGTTTTTTTCTTTCTCGTGGTTAAAATAACAACAGTGAGCTAAAGCAAACATCTGGATCATCTACAACATCCAGCCGCTGACTTCAGGGACTGTGTGTTCAAGACATGTGGGGCTTATGAAAGCAGAAATGATTCTTCCTCCTCCTCCTCATCCTCCCTCCATCTCCCTCTCATCCATTGTGCGGCTGGCTCTCTCGTCTCCTCTGTATTGTCCTGTGAAGGCCGGAGCCCAGCTGGATTCCCGCGGGGCACAGTGAACAGATGTAGCCGGCGTAGAGGAAGAGGCCGAGATGAGCAGCGAGGCTCCGCTGCCTTCTGCAAATCTGACTCTCAAATATTAAAAAAGGAGAGAGGGGAAACATGGGAGAGTCTGTGAGTCATCAGGACCATAATGTCTCCCTCCTCCTCCTTTTCCTCCTCCTTTCCCTTCTCTTCTTTATGCTTCAGCAGACATTTTGTATGTTTAATATTTCCTTTCACAGGCTGTGTGTTTCTTTATTTTCCTCCAGGGAGATGAAACTTGTTCTCTCACTGATCCAACAGTAAAGACTGCAGTTTGTAT
>NC_065509.1:44798143-44803143 GCF_006386435.1 Epinephelus moara | reverse complement strand
CATGAATTACTGGCTCGTGATTACATTTGATATTTACAAATTTGGGTGCATTACTTGAGAACATGAGAACACATGATGTCTTTGACTTCAAGATAAAACTGAAGAAAAATCCAAAAGCTGCAAAAATAATTTTGGCACATTAACCTGACCACTGTGTCACCTCTCTGACTTATCTGTAACAGCAACTGTGGTTTTGTCAGCAACATGCAGACAATTAGATTTATTTTTTTTAACAAGATAATAAAGGGGGACTCTGGTATTTTTCAACTTGGACTCTATTGTCCCATGTTTTTGTGTCTAAAGCCCCATCTCCACCAAACCCTTTCAGTCCAGCACCTTTGGAACCAGCAGTAAGCCTTTAGACATGGTACCTAGACCCTCGGTCTGTTCAGACAGTCCTCTTAAATGTGGGCGGGGTTGTTGTCACTCACTGCTCCGTCCAGCACTCGCTGTATTTCCTCATCAGCGGTGACACAGATGGAAGTCTGCACCTGGTTTATCGTCCACAGAACGAGGCTGCACGCCCACATTTTCAGAACAAAATAGAACAGGCTGCAGTGAGAGTCTCTCTCCATGGGATATTTAAAAATAGCAGCTTTGTGCATTTAGTCCTTCTCAGGTAAGCTCAGGGGTTTAGTGTTGCTGTAGCCCACAGGAGCGACGCTCCGCCATGCTTTCACTCTTCTCAGAGTCTCCAATGACATACTGATGTCCTTTGATGTGGGTTAGTGTTAGAGGACGGGACCAGTTTCAAGTAGAGTTGCTCCCATCAGTCACTTCGACACAGAAACGTGGAGTTTCCCTTTAATGAACTAATAATGTGATGTGTCATTTGTTATATTTGCTCTGGTAATATACGATCAGCTTGTAGCAACTAAGACATAATGAAACTAGTTATGGCTGTGTGTCGACAGCAGAGGGTGGAGGTCAGGGAAAGATGGAGCTCTCAGTTAAATATTAAGAATAAGAATAAGAATAACTTTATTCATCCCCAAGGGGAAATTCAATTATCTGTCAGCTCATCTATTATATGTCAAAGAATTATAAAGCCTGATGGCTGTTGGTATGTAGGATCTTCTGTATCTCTCTGTCCTGCATCGAAGAGAGAGGAGCCGTCCACCAGTTTTTTTGGTCCATCAGTGTGTTGTGGAGTGGATGATCTGGGTTGTTCATGATGGCCTCGAACATCTTCAGTGTGCATCTCTCCACCACCTCCTCCAGTGAATCCAACCTGACTCCAATCACAGAGCCAGCTCTTTTGACTAGTTTGTCCAGCCGCCTTGCATCTTTGTGTCTGATGCTTCCTCCCCAGCAGACTGCAGCATAAAACAACACTGTTGCCACCACAGACTAATAAAACATCTACAGCATCTTACTACAGATGTCGAGAGATCTGAGCTTCCTCAAGAAAAAGAGGCGGCTCTGCCCCTTCTGAGCTTCCTCAAGAAAAAGAGGCGGCTCTGCCCCTTTTTGTAGAGAGCGTCTGTGTTTAGGGAGCAGTCCAACTTATTATCCAGGTGTACACCTAGATACTTATAGCTTGGCACCACCTCGAAGTCCACCCCACAGGTATTCACTTGCTGAAGAGGGGGCTTGGACCTGCGGAAATCTATGATCATTTCGTTGGTCTTTGCGGAGTTCAGGAGGAGACAGTTCTGGTGACTCCAGTCACTGAAGGCTTTTATCAGGTCCCTATATTCAGACTCCTGCCCATTCCTGATACACGCCACAATAGCAGTGTCGTCTGAGTATTTGTGGATGTGGCAGGACTCAGAGTTGTATCTGAAGTCCGCCGTGTACAGTGTGAACAGGAATGGAGCCAGGACAGTCCCTTGTGGAGCCCCTGAACAGGAATGGAGCCAGGACAGTCCCTTGTGGAGCCCCTGTGCTGCTCATTAATGTCCCAGAAACGCAGTTCCCCAACCTGACATACTGTGGCCTTCCTGTCAGGTAATCTGTGATCCAGGAGATAAAGGAAGGATCCACTGCCATCTCTGTGAACTTGTCTTTGAGTATGTTGGGTTGGATGGTGTTGAATGCGCTTGAAAAATCAAAGAACATGATTCTCACATAAGTGCCAGGTTCCTCCAGATGAGCTAGTGCATGGTGAAGCATGTAGAGTACAGCATCGTTCACTCCAATGTGTTGTTTGTATGCAAACTGCAGGGGGTCGAGTTTGTCTTTGACCTCAAGTCTCAGTAGGCGTAGAATCAGCCGCTCCAAGGTCTTCATGATGTGCGAAGTGAGGGCTTCTGGTCTGGAGTCATTAAGTTCAGCTGGACATTTAATAAGCCAACAGTGACCTGAATCACAAACTGTGTGTTTACTTATTTAAATAATGAATCAACAGCAGCAGAGTATTTGTCTGTTAGCAGCTCCTTACCTCAGAGCCATGCTGCTTTATAAACCCTCACTACCTCAGCAGGTTTATAACACTGACACCAACCCTGTGGTGCATCGAAGGGAGGTAGCGTTCATGTAGCAGCTTGTAAACAGCCAACAGGTAGTTAAATCCATATCTATATTAAATGTGCATGTTCTGATCATTCCCACAATCTGTTCCTGTTATCCACCCGCACTGATCCTCCTCACCTCGTACCTGTCACGGTCACAGAGCAGAGCGTCGTACCGTGTCAGCAGGATCCTGTAAATGGAGCCGTCCCATTCTGTAGTGTTGGATGTGTGAATGTGCCTCCTCATTTTTTTCCCACTCAGCCGATGATGGGCAGAATGACGCTGCAGAGCTGCTGCGCTCAGAGCTGCCAAATGAGGACGCATCCCAGGAACACAGTGACATCTGCTGCGTAGTAAAATGCTGTTATTGCTCTCTTTTATGGTGCTGGATTTGCTTTTCACAGGACATAAAGTGAGGAATGGAGGCCTGACAACATCAAGGGCAGAGAGGAGGGAGAGAAGGAGAGAGGAACGATAACACACAAGGCCACATTATTGAAAATCCCTCGGAACGACTGAGCCACAACACCTCCGAGGGATTTCACTTGATTCCCTCTCTGAGTATCTGTGCTCAAAGAGGCCTCGCACAGGCAATTTTACACTCAGCATTTTTATTTTTTCCCTGTTCCACTTCCATCTGACACCACAGAAACATCCTCTGTGCCAGTGAGTGTTTGGACCAATCACACCAAAACACTAATGTTCCATCTGAAATACTCTGCGAGCCTCGAGCCTCATCTCAAGTCAGACAGATCAAAATCATCTTCACCGTTTCCACGAGTCGTTAAAGTGTCTGCAGTTTAAAACCATCAGACTGAGCTCAGAGTCTGAATCTGCTGCAGAGGACATTTGTGTTTGTCTGGCAGCCTCACAGTGTTTGACAATGTCTCTATCACACAAATGGATCTCATTTGGTGCTTGAGTTAAAATGCTAATTAAGAAAGCAGCATTTGTTACCACGGCAACACCATCATTTGGCTGCCGACTCCGGCAGCAGTTGGGTGTTTAAACTTCCAACCGTTTTGTTTCTGTGTCTGACTGTTTTATGTCCATCTGCTGCCGTCGAGGAAACAACTGTCCCTGAAACACACACACACACACACACACACACACACACACACACACACACACACCAGACGCTGTGTGTGTTGTGGAGGATGAGAAACCATAAAAGACGACTTCAGAGTATTACAGGGAAAAGTCACCACCTTAAAGTGGATCAGTGTTGATGTCGTCAACTGAAGCAATAAATGATCAGTGTGTGTGTATCAGCTCGTACAATTCTGCAAACCTCAGATGTGCAATGTATCAATGTTTCTGAAGTGACGTAGTCTCTGACCTGACACTGTTTCCCCCGACACCGCTGGACCAGCTGTGTATCATGCTGATGTGAAAGTATGACTCTCTTGACGGTGTCTGACGTTGGAAGTCACCGACCAGGTGCAGGCTGGACAAAGCTCTAAAACATTGGGAGGGTGACAGTTCTCTGCTGTAACGATGAGGCCTCACTGTTTTTATTTTAACATGAATGATCTGTCTTGAGATTTTTTTATTTAAAAAAACTTGAGTGACAACTTGAATTAAAAAAAATCAGCGTGAGAATCAGATTCTGTAAATAGAATGAGCCGAGGCAGCACTCTGCACGCTAACCATTTATTGATTTCTTTAATTAGTGTGAGGGACTCTGCTGCATCATCAGCAGCTTTCTGTGTTTTCAGCTTTTACTCTTCATGATGCAACAGGACCTCGTTTATTACAAGCTGTGGAAACACTGTCGTCTGACAGCAGCAGAAACTCTTTGTTGGAACAAAACCTGCACTTTGGGGAGTTTTTCCTGATCAGCTGTGAGGGTCCTAAGGACACAGGGGTGTCGTATGCTGTAAAGCCCTGTGAGGCAAACTGTGATTTGTGATATTGGGCTTTATAAATAAAACTGATTGGTTGATTGACCTTGGTTGAAAAGCATTAAACTGTGTTTGAGCCTGAGCTGAAATCTTTTAAATGATGGCGCCTGCAGCAGCTGGTCTTGAAATCCTTCCCACATTAGTTGCTGTTGTTGGTGTAATGAATGCAAACTAAAGTCAGCACCAGTTGGATGAGTCCAGCCTGCAGCAGTGTGAAGGCACAAAGTTTCACTGATGCGACGTCCAGTCCGTCGTGTCTCTCCTCCTCTTCTGACCTCGCAGGTTTCTACACATCACACACAGCTTCAGTCTGACATTCACCTTGAGGTGAAGCAGCAGCCTCCAAACTGAACGCTCAGTCTCACCGTGGTTCCCTTCCTTCATGACGGTGGGCGTGCTCATTCTTTCTTTTCTGTAAGCGGAGCACAGAAGAGATTTTTTTGGGTCATTCCGCCTGTGATTAATGAGCATCACTCTCACAGATTCTTATGTACACACCACACCACACCACACCACACCACACCACAACACACCACACCATACCATACAACACCACACCACACCACACCACACCACACCACACCACAACACACCATACCATACAACACCACACCACACCACACCACACCACACCACACCACA
>NC_065509.1:44776314-44795794 GCF_006386435.1 Epinephelus moara | reverse complement strand
ACAACACAACACTAACAGTACAACACAACACTAACAGTATAACACAACACTAACAACACAACACTAACAGTACAACACAACACTAACAGTATAACACAACACTAACAACACAACACTAACAGTACAACACAACACTCGTGCTTCAGATCCTTCTTTACATTGTACAAGTCCAACTGAAGCTGTGACTGTGCTCAGCTCTGTGCACTGAGCTAACCNACAACACTAACAACACAACACTAACAGTACAACACAACACTAACAGTATAACACAACACTAACAACACAACACTAACAGTACAACACAACACTCGTGCTTCAGATCCTTCTTTACATTGTACAAGTCCAACTGAAGCTGTGACTGTGCTCAGCTCTGTGCACTGAGCTAACCTTAAACCTGCCTGTACCACACACACAAACACACACACACACACACACACGCACAGACACACAGACACACACAGACACACACACACACACACACACACACACACACAGATATAAAAGTGATGCTGATCTTTTCCTGTGACTCTGGATGAGACGCCTAACAAGATAATTACCCCCAAAATATCAAAGTTTAAAATGAAGTATGTATCTGCATCTCCTCCGTTTTAATTCTTACAGGTTTAATGAGAGAAATCTATTAGCAATAATGGCTCCAACCTGACTCTTCCTCATCAGTGCACTTAATGAACTAAGTGTCTCTAATATTTTATATGGCTGTTTATCATCTTTAGCATCTCAGTATTTTAGATTAAAGCCCTCCATATTTTATATCCCTGCAGATTTATGAAGGCAAATCAATAAAGTGATAATGGCTTTTATGTGGACTCACCTCATCAGTGTCACAAAGTGCGTCTTCTGCTGTGTTAATGATCCACAGGAACATGCTGCACACACAAAACACACAGGAAGTGCCACGTCTGCAGAGACGCTACAAGAAAACTCTCGGTCCCAGTTTAAATCTGGTCTATGATATGAGTGTGTTAATGTGATCTTGTACAGGTGATAGTCAGGTCCTGGACTGTGTACAGTCAGTGTGTTAATGTAACCTTGTACAGGTGATAGTCAGGTCCTGGACTGTGTACAGTCAGTGTGTTAATGTGATCTTGTACAGGTGATAGTCAGGTCCTGGACTGTGTGTGTTAATGTGATCTTGTACAGGTGATAGTCAGGTCCTGGACTGTGTACAGTCAGTGTGTTAATGTAACCTTGTACAGGTGATAGTCAGGTCCTGGACTGTGTACAGTCAGTGAGTTATGTGTTGTGTGTTGTGGGGCGGCAGTAGCTCAGCCCATAGGGACTTGGGTTGGGAACCGGAGGGTCGCCTGTTTGAGTCCCCGTCCGGACCAAAATATGGAGCGTGGACTGGTGGCTAGAGAGGTGCCAGTTCACCTCCTGGGCACTGCCGAGGTGCCCTTGAGCAAGGCACCGAACCCCCCAACCGCTTGGGGCGCCTCACCAAAGGGCAGCCCCCTCACTCTGACATCTCTCCACTTTGTGCATGTATAGGTCCTGTTTGTGCATGTGTGTGTCTTTCAGACCTGTGTGTTAATGACAAGCAAGAGTGAAAACATTGAATTTCCCCTCAGGGGATTAATAAAGTAAATAAACTTAAACTTAAACTAAACTTAATGTGACCTTGTACAGGTGATAGTCAGGTCCTGGACTGTGTACAGTCAGTGTGTTAATGTGACCTTGTACAGGTGATAGTCAGCTGATGATTTGGCTCGAGCTGAGGTCGAAGCTCTGTGTCGTGCTGCTTCAGCCCTGCAGGAGGAAGAGCACCAAGCACAGATTAAGATGCTGCTTTTGGCCGCTGACCAGCTCCCCTCCAAACACTCACACACTCACACACACACACACACACACACACACACACACACACACAGAGGAAGTCACAAAGCACCATAGGTGGCTCTTAATCATATTATCCCTGCGAATGGGGCGAGCAGCATGAGGTCTTAAGTACACGTCGCTGAGGTGTGTTGCAATCGTACACACAGCATGTTAGGACACACACACACACACACACACACACACACACACACTACACCTGAACGATCTCCACTCACTCTGTTTGTTTTAGGTCAGATTATTAAAATCATACAGACTTTAGATTTGTCATACAAACAGCTGTTAGTGACGTCTGATGATTTTAAATTTGCCGATGAAGAAACGCTCCTGTTGAATTATGTGAATATAATCATTTTAATGCTGAGAGTGAAACAAAATACGTTCTGTTTAACTCCGGTGTATAAAGTCTCTAAAGTCGACATCTTAAAGGATCAAAATAGTTGCTGATTAATTTTCTGTCTGAATAATCAATCAATCAACTAATCATGTAAATCAATACATTTCCTGCAGCACTGTGCAGTGTCGATGTGTTCCAGCCTCAAACCAAACAACTTTTCCACTGATTTCAGTCAAAATTAATTTCGCCTACTATGTTGGAAAAAAACCAGGAGAGTTTCCTCTCAGTCGGTGCTCCTGTGATCTCCGCTCAGTTTTTAATCTGTATGAAATCAAAAATGTTTAATCAACCCAGTCTCAATCCAAGTCGTTAAAATCCACTGCTTGGTCAGTAACTTCCTGCGTCAGACACCGACAGTCCTTTCAGGTCAGCATGAAACGCTGTCGTATCTCAATGTGGAAAGATCATGACCAAATATCGATATGTGAGAATGTGTTGGTTTAATATTATCATCAGTTTTTAGTCTTGGATCGTACAGATACTGAAGTTCACTGACCGTACAATATTGTTCAGTCCGATATAAATCACGGCTCAAACTCCACAAACCAACCCAGTGTTGTAATAAAGCAGAATTATTCTTTAACCATAAGAATCAGTAACATGTTATTGTCTCTGTCCTCCACAGATTCAGTCATACAGAAACGATGCAGGTGTTAAATACTGTACGATGTGCTGCAGCCTGACAAATGCCAACAGGCAGCCGGCATTCGCACAGAACAACAGCAGGAATTCGATCATCACTCGGAGGAGAAAACTCAATAGTCAATTCAGCAGCTCAGCCTTATTCCCCAGCCGCCGACCACACTGTGAAATCGATATGTAATTTATCGGCGATAAAGCTGAGCATTGCCTCGGGCTGGTTAGTGCATGTCTGTGTGTGTGTGTGTGTGTGTGTGTGTGTGAGTGTGTGACCTGGTTAGCAGTGTGATGGCCTGTAATTCCGGTCGAGCTGAGAGCCTGCAGGAAGGCTGAGACACTTGAACGCAGCCTTGTTACCTTCTGTTGTAAATGAGCTCTTCTGAGAATTAATTCATGGAAAATACAAAGTTTGTTCCTTCCTGCAGTGTTTCTGTCACAGGGTCAGATCACAGGGATCTATTTTACAACCAAATCACCACCAAAAATAAATCTGGGAGTCTGGATTTTTATAAAACAAATGAAACTCTACGTAAAGCCACATGTTCCTGCCTCAGGATCTGATTCTCAGTCAGTGTTGAACCTCAGGGGGGACAGAGCGGTGGTTCTGTTGGTTCGTTATTCTCCAACAGTCTGAAAAAGAGTCCATTTGTCCAGCAGACTGTTGTTCTGTAAATTATTCATCACTATGGTTAATGTTATGCAGGATGATGTCATCATACTATAGTGAAGGTATGACCCGTCCTACTCTGCCTCTGATTGGCTGGTACCATTGATTGTCTGAATGTTTCACTGATGACCACGTCATGGTCAGAGGAAAGGTTCAGTGTTGGTGTTGTGGGAGTGGTTAGTGAACGTTCCTGCGATTCTCCAAACAAACCACTTCAAACCAGATTAGAGTTTAGGATCAGTCGTCTTGCTCTCCAACATTTGTTCACCACAGTGCAGTGTGGCCCTGCACCATGTCGGCCCTCTGGAGGTGGTTTGCTTTACTTCCATCTTAGAACTGTTGAGAATCAGGAATCAGAAATCTCTCCTCTGTGGTTTCATCTCTGGAGCTCCATTTTCTTTAACTGTTTCCTGTTGGAGCTTTTAATTCATATGAGAGGTGTTCTGAGTTAGATTATCATATTTGACTTTTGGAAAATTAATGTTAAAGATCCAGTGTGTCAGATTCAGGAGGATTAAGACTGGAGATTTTAACCGCCACTTCTCCCGGTTAGAATTCAGTGTTTATCGTCATGAGGTTTTAGCCAGGAACTACATTATCTCCAGAGGTGTCTTCCTCTACAGAATATGATATAATATGAATATGATATATAGGTAGGTAGGTAGGTAGGTATACCTACCCACCTACTTACACATCTATCTGCCTGCCTGCCTGCCCGCCCCCCTCCCTCCCTCATCCATCCATCCATCCATCCATCCATCCATCCATCATCCATCCATCCATCCATCCATCATCCATCCATCCATCCATCTTTCCTGTGTCTTCCTGCAGGCAGCCAGACTCCATCAAGCTGTTTGTTGTGACTGTATTATTGGAGGAAGCCATCTCACCTCAGCGTTGGGCTGGGCCATGTGGTGTGTGCCACGGCGACCCGGCGGGCGGTGTGTGATTGATCGCACCGTGGCGAGGAGGGTTACTATGCCACGATGCAGAGGCAAATTAATCATCCTGACAGGAGGCTGACATGTAATTTCTCTCCTACATGTTAGCAGCAGGGTGAAACCTCCAGCAGGTGGAAATACGAGCTGTGTGGAGGTGGAGCTGACTTATTTACTCCCAGCATTAGCATCACCAGCTGATTTATAAAAGAGATGGATGTTTTCATACCTGCATGTTTCACAGCTGCCGTCAGACCGAGACGTCAGCTCATCTGAACATCAGATACATACACGCTTCAGTTAAAACAAATAATCTAAGAGAAGTAACTGGATTTGAAAAAGAAACAGAGCACAGTGTTTATTTCATCCAGCTGCAGTCTGCCTTCTCTCCTGAGCTCAGTTAGAGAATAAAGAGAAAACGTTCATATCAAATATTGTATGTCTTATTACACAAGAAAACATCTAGAGATGCTGTTTTCTTTCTCACTTCAGTCCTTGTTGTTGGGCCATAAACTTTACAGATATTCTTATTCAACATCTAATAATAATAACATCAATAATAATAAGAAGAAGAATGACAGATAACAGAGCATAGAAGGCTTGGTATCTGGTGACAGAGTTGTGGTGGTGATGGCTGGAGGATTCATCTTTTCTCTCTGTCATTTGTTTTAAGTCCTGTCAAACTTTACAAATGTTCCCTCACACTCAATGGTGGAGACACAGTTTGTACAACTCTGAAGAAAATCGTATTACAAGTGACTTCCTGTGGGAACAATGTGACGGTCATATCACACATTACAGACTAGTTTGTTCAGTTAAATGTAATTATCAACAAAGTCACCAGAATTAACCACACAGTGTTATTAAAACATAAAGTTTCAGTGTACCCTCTACACGATAACATAAAAAAGAAACATATTCATTATTTGAAGAAAATGTACAATGCCAACATTAATGCTGGTGACTGGGCTGTAGGTAACTGTGATGAATCTGGTGATTTGTGCTTTTAATTTTCACGTTGAATCCCAGAAGCTGTCTCCATCTTTATTGAGTTTCCTACAAGACGTTCTGATGTTGTGACTTTAAGACGCTTCAGGACGTCCCAGAACATTCTTACATGTGTAGAAAGAAACACGTCTCATGAAGCTGCTGATAGATGGTGGCAGAGCCGACGGCCGTTTTTGAACCAATCAAAAGTATTTTTTCTTGTGTCTGTCAGAGGACAGAGGACCAGCTGTACCGACAGGAGATGTCCATGGACTGTATCGTCTTTGTCCTCTGACCTCTGACACTGAAGACGATACTGATGCATTCAGATGGTTTTATTAAAGCATTGGCACAGTTTAAATAGGTCTGGTATTTTTACTCTGATGTGATGACATGAGATAATATGAGACAAAGCTGCAGTATAAGACAAACATTACTGGTACTCAGCTACAGGAGGAGACAAACGTTACTGGCCTTCACCAGCCTGTCACAGAGTCTCTCTACAGACTAACAAGGCCAAAGGCCTCGTTCACACAGATCAAAAACCATTTCTTATCCTGTCTTTTAGACTGCAAGGACTGGGTGTGTATGACTGTGTGTGTTTATGCGTGCTGCTAATGCTGTTTTATGTTTCTATTTATTCTTTTTTAAGTAACACTAGCACTTAATTATAAACACTCATTCTTCAGTTTGTCTTCTTTTGTAATAAGGACAGAGCAGGAAAGGCTTCGAGACAGCTGCAGACTGAAATACAAAGAGAAGGTAGAAAACTGGAGGAAGACGCTGAGACTATTTCAGTGGGTCTCAGGACCCTGAGGTGATGGGACAACATGGACGCCCTGAGGTGAAGGTTGATACGAAAATCACTGACATTTGGTGGCTCAGATGTTGGTAGGAGGTGGAGGGCATGGTGGATCGTGTGACACCTGGAGAGACACCTGCCGAGCTGCAGACACTGTTCAACACCAACAAAATACTAAACTGATCGTGTTTCAGGGAGTCATCGCTGAGTTTCCTGCTGCATTTGTGCCATCAACACTGTTTTAAGATGAAACCTGATCTTTCCCTGAACATAACCAAGTGATGTTTGTGCCTAAACATAACAAAGTTTTAGAGCTGCTGTGAAACTGTGCCTTCTTGGGACAACAGAAAACTTTGTCTGGGGTGCATCTGTACAATGAACAAAAAAGAAAGGACGGCAGAAAAGAAACATGCACACCAATGTTACTGAGGTAAAAAGCCACACAAAGCAAACACTCATCATCAGTCATCTAATTAGTGGCACCAGCTGATTGATTTATCACACCTGGTAGGAATCTGTGATGATCGTCAAGGACTGAAACGTTTGCTGCAGTTTTTACTCACTCATTTATTATTTGTTGTTGTCTTAAACAAATACACTTTTTTGCATTGATCTCATCCTGTGGACCTTTTTGTGGCTTTCCAGCCCAGTTACACTGATGTGCAGGTTTCTCCACTGCTGTCCTCTCTTGTGTCTGAACCTGACCACGTGTTAACCACTGTGTCGGCGAAACATAAAGTTTAATGTATTCTTTACAAAAAAAGTGCCAGTGTAACATATCTTGGGTTTGCAGAGATATGCAATGTCAGCATTTATTCAATAAATTGGTTGGGAAAAAATACTTCAATACTTTCATTTTATTTAACTTTATTTTTACTTTTCTCTTCAGCAATAAAACCTTGGACCTTACTGGACTGAAACACTTGCAGAAACTGACCAGTCAAGTTTACTGGTTGTTGTTTTTTTACAACCTCCAACAGTGTCACAACGTAAATCAAACTAGAGAAACACATTTTTATTAGAACAAGATAAGACGCTGAGAGATAAAGGACGAAGGCTGAAGAAGAGGACAGTAAAGGAAAGAGGGAGAGGAGGAAATGTAAGAAAGAGGATGTGACAGATGAAGAAAGAGTGGGGACCAGGAAATCAAAGTGAGATAAAAGAGGAAGAGATCAGCCTCATGTAAACTGTAGATAATTCCACATCAGACAGACCTACAGAGACTGTCGTCACACACATTCAGGTATTTTTACTCCCCTATTTTATTCTTGGTTTGGGTGTGGCTGCAGTTGAATTAAACAAAGTGACGACGGACTGCGGTCTGATGTTCTGAGGAAGGAGGAGTCATGTGACTGAACCCTGAAACAGGCTCTGACACATGACTGTGAGTGAAGAGAAGCTGTGCAGGCAGCTGATTGGGTCAGGTTGTCTCTACAGGAGGTGAAGCAGGACAGGGGGACGGAAAGTCCAGGACAGACTCTCTGGAAGTCTGAATAGAAAATATTAGACCTCACATCCACACAGGTGGTCAGGTGTTGTTGTGTGATGTGTGGGTCTGTGTCCACAGAGTGTTTTTCTTCAGCAGAAAGGTGGCAGGGCTTCAGAAAAAACAAAAAAACACTTCCTGTGCCACGTATGGGTTTTATTTCTGTGACAACAATATCTTGACGCTACCGTAATGCTACATTAAGACAGGGTCGACTGCACAGGTCACAGGTTTACTAAGTGAGCAGTGATAAAAGTACAGCAGTGATCGATCTGCTCCCAAAACATGAGCTCTTCTGCCTTCGTTGTGACAGCAGGCAGCTGCGAGCTGCAGAAGTGGCGTCATTAGTGTTTTTCTATAGAGTTGAGAAATTTTAATTTTTAATTCTGATTTAGAAGTGCTTGTAGTGGCCACGCAAACAAAGCAGAGCACCCTGAAAACACACGCTGGACACAGTGCTTCTTCCCTCAGCAGCTGCATGCAGCCACATGCACTCGCTCCTTGTTAGGAACAATTAAAAAAAATGCAGATGCTGAGAAAGAAACACAGTCCATGTTTGTAGTAACTGCATGACTGAAGAAGTTTATTAAAACTCTGCATCTCACATAAATGTGCAGCTCAATCAATCAGTCGTTGTTGGATATATTTAATTTTCAATTCATAAACAATAAGAACCATACAGAATTACAGATAGTCGTATGATGGTAAACAATGAATAAATAATAAATCATTGATCGTGGCTCTGAAACAGTAATCCTAATGGTGACGTTCCTCCTCTCTGACTGTGTTAACATCTCAGTCCTTCCTCACCTGTTGTGTCCTGCACACCTGTGTTTCATCATCATCACCACTGTGAGCTACTCCCTCAGCTACAGGTCGTCACACTGAGACAATGAAGACAGAAGCTTTGCTGTCATCTGTCTCCTCATCACACAGTCAGATCCAAATTGCTAAATCTGTGACGTGTGGAGGAAACACTGATTTAAATCTTTATACACACAGTCATGGTTTTTTTCCTGTTATGAAGCAAAACTCTCTGAAACGTGGAAGATTCAGACACAGTCTGAAACACACTGATTATTATGAGTCTGCAGTTTGAAGGAGCTCAAAGTTTTTAAAAGAAAATCTGACCCCAAACTCCCTGTACGAAATTTGAATATGAACAGTTCCTTCCATGTCAGCAGAAACACAGAACTGTAGAGAGACCAGATAAAGCCTCACGTGTGGACAGTATTCTGCCACTTCAGCATCAATATGATCCATAAAGATAAAGTGTGTTTGATCCAAACTTTATATTTCCAACTCTCTACCAGCCTCCGTTGGTTCGCTGAGATGTTTCAGTGGGAGGAGTCTGTGGGAATAAGACCACAACTAACTCAATCATTTCTCACTAAAACAACATGCTGCTTGGTGGATCAGATACAACAGATGGTTTATACACTGTGTTTGGGTCATGAAATATTATTGGATCTACACAGTATGACATGGAAATAAACCATCCTCACGTCAGATTTAACAGTGTCCATCTTCTCAGTCTCACTAAGACGAACAGATTTATGACGTTAAATGATGACTGTGTGTCAGTCAGTATTTGTGACAGGATGGATTAATAATCAGTGTACGTGTAAACCTGTTGATCATCAGACTCATTATCAGTAGCAGCAGCAGCTGGTCTGTTGTGGTGCAGGAGGTTTAAAATCAGCATCTAAAGTCATGCAGATTTAATGAGGGTTCATTTAAACAGCAGCAGGAGACAGAAGTTTCCCTGGTGACCTGCAGGAGTTACCGTGCAGACCATGAACCAAAACCTCCCATGATTCACCTCCAGCTGAGTTTCTTTGCTACATGTCCGTCATCTCTGTCTCCCAAAAACATGAGTCCAAACAGAGGAAACTGGAGGACTTCATTTCAAGATCAGAAGTTCCTTCTCTCACCTGATTTCTCATTTCCACAGTTTATCTGTCTCTGATTTTATCTTTTCAACACAAACACACAGATGGTCTGTCTGTAGCTGTCTGTCTCTGTGTCTGTGTCTGCAGCTGTCTGTCTCTGTCTCTGTCTGTCTCTGTGTCTGCAGCTGTCTGTCTCTGTCTCTGTCTGTCTCTGTGTCTTTGTCTGTCTGTCTCTGTGTCTATGTCTGTAGGTGTCTGTCTCTGTGTCTGTAGCTGTCTGTCTCTGTCTCTGTGTCTGTCTCTGTGTCTGTAGCTGTCTGTCTCTGTCTCTGTGTTTGTCTCTGTGTCTGTAGCTGTCTGTCTCTGTGTCTGTAGCTGTCTACCTCTGTCTCTGTGTCTGTCTCTGTGTCTGTAGCTGTCTGTCTCTGTCTCTGTGTTTGTCTCTGTGTCTGTAGCTGTCTGTCTCTGTGTCTGTAGCTGTCTATCTCTGTCTCTGTGTCTGTCTCTGTGTCTGTAGCTGTCTGTCTCTGTCTCTGTGTCTGTCTCTGTGTCTGTAGCTGTCTGTCTCTGTCTCTGTGTCTGTCTCTGTGTCTGTAGCTGTCTGTCTCTGTCTCTGTGTCTGTCTCTGTGTCTGTAGCTGTCTGTCTCTGTCTCTGTGTCTGTCTCTGTGTCTGTAGCTGTCTGTCTCTGTCTCTGTGTCTGTCTCTGTGTCTGTAGCTGTCTGTCTCTGTCTCTGTGTCTGTCTCTGTGTCTGTAGCTGTCTGTCTCTGTCTCTGTGTCTGTCTCTGTGTCTGTAGCTGTCTGTCTCTGTCTCTGTGTTTGTCTCTGTGTCTGTAGCTGTCTGTCTCTGTCTCTGTGTCTGTCTCTGTGTCTGTAGCTGTCTGTCTCTGTCTCTGTGTTTGTCTCTGTGTCTGTAGCTGTCTGTCTCTGTCTCTGTGTTTGTCTCTGTGTCTGTAGCTGTCTGTCTCTGTCTCTGTGTTTGTCTCTGTGTCTGTAGCTGTCTGTCTCTGTCTCTGTGTTTGTCTCTGTGTCTGTAGCTGTCTGTCTCTGTCTCTGTGTTTGTTTCTGTGTCTGTAGCTGTGTCTGTGTCTGTGTCTGTCTCTGTCTCTGTCTCTGTCTATGTCTGTCTGTGATCCATCAGTGTCCCTGAGACATGCAGCAGAGCCCCTGAGGTCATTTACAGAAGCATGGAGTCCTTGCAGCCAGAGCTGGATGCATATTTCCCTCATAAACACGCGGCACCATTAGCATACTCGTATTACTCCTTCTTTTATTCACGTCTCATTTTGGCTTCACAGATAGCAGCTGAATTACAAATGAGTCCTGTGCACCTATGAATGCATGAAACATACATATGCACATGCTTTGTTCAGATGGGAATACACACACACACACACACACACACACGTATGCAAACAACCATCAATAAGTAATTACACTGCTACAGGATTTTTTTTAAGCACGAGCCCATAATTCAATCCAGCCTTTCTAACGTGCTGCCTGCTCTGTGTACAAATGTGAAGTCTCATAAAAAGCGATCGTTCTGAGACACGAGCTGCATGGACAAAGTGTCTGCGGCTCCTCGGGGCCAGCTGAAGGATAAACAACCCAAAGAGTTGAGTTCCATGGCAGTCTGACGGTCTCAATCAGATTCACAACTAAAATCCAATCTCCATCTGATCAAAGACTCTTTTGTCCCTTAAATGTCTGCAGGTCATTACACATTCTGTCTCCGTCCCCGGCTTGATAAACAATCAGAGGCTGCAGCCGATGGTGGGAATGACAAACGCTCTGTGTGTTTGTGTGTGTGTGTGTGTGTGTGTCTGTGTGTGTCTGTGTGTGCAGGTGAAACTCTGATTGGCTGTTAGCTGGTTGGTAACCTGCTGCAGTCTGTGGGCTGGTCAGATCTTCAGCTGAGTCAGTTGGTTGTCAGCAGAGCAGATTGTTGACTACCGGTTGTGTCCCTGACTATTTTAAAACTGCTTGTGTGTCCCCACTATTGAAAAAACCTGGGCTGGATCCTTCCATCCTTCACAACTACAGACCAGTTTCCAAGTTACCTTTTTTATCAAAAATTTTAGAAAAAATCGTGTCCTCGCAGTTTTTAACAGCTCTGGAGGATAATTGTATTTTTGAAAAATTTCAATCTGGTTTTAGGAAGTATCACAGCACTGAAACGGCACTTCTCAAAGTGACCAATGATCTTTTAATGGCAGCTGACGATGGTATGTGCTCAGTTTTAGTACTTCTGGACCTCAGTGCCGCCTTTGACACAATCGACCACAGCATTCTTTTAAACAGACTATGGCACTGGGTGTGGGGAGTGTTTTTTATCTTACCTTACAAACAGAAGGCTTTGTGTTGCAGGAAACAACCACACATGTCCTCATTTGTTCCACTTAAGTACGGTGTGCCCCAGGGGTCAGTCCTGGGACCGATTTTATTTTCTATATACATGCTTCCCCTGGGGCACATAATACAAAGACATGGGGTTCAGTTCCATTTTTATGCAGACGATACACAGCTGTATCTACCAGTTAAAACCACTGATCCTGGGATGTTGGGTGCTATGAAAAATTGTATTGTGGATATAAAAAACTGGATGTTGGAGAATTTCCTCCAGTTGAATGGGGCAAAAACTGAGGTTTTGGTTATTGGATGGCAGCACAGTCAGGATCAACTGATGCCGTCTATTGGGTCCCTAGCGGAATACGTCAAGCCCACTGCAAGGAACCTCGGCATCAATATCACACCACAAAATTAGTGCAATCATGTTTTTATCAGCTCAGAAATATTTCAAAGATCCGTTCCGTTTTAACTGTTAAAGACACTGAGACCATTTTGCATGCTTTTATTTTTTCACGGCTCGATTTTTGTAACAGCCTTTTTACCTGTCTAAGTCAGAAATCCCTGGACAGACTACAAATGGTGCAGAACTGCTGCGAGGCTTTTAACCAGAACTAAAAAACACAATCAAATCACATCACACCTATTTTAGCATCTCTACATTGGCTGCCAGTATGTTTTAGAATTGATTTTAAGATTTTATTGATCACTTTCAAATGTCTCAACGGTCTCGGTCCTAGTTATACCACCGACCTTTTAACACCATATGCGCCTACTCGCACTTTACGTTCCGCAGGCAAAGGCCTTTTATGCGTCCCAGAGTCCAGACTGAAAACTAAGGGGGACAGAGCATTTTCAGTCCGGGCACCAAAACTATGGAACAAATTGCCTGAGGAAATAAGGTCGGCTGATTCAGTGATCTCTTTTAAATCTCTTCTAAAAACACATTTTTACCGAAAAGCCTTTTTTGATTTTATCCAAGTTGTGTCATTTATTGTTTTCATGCGATTTTATCCAAGTTGTGTCATTTATTGTTTTCATGCATTGGAATTGTGTACTTTATGTTTTAGTTCTGTAAAGCACTTTGTAACATATGTTTTGAAAAGTGCTATATAAATAAAGGTAATTATTATATTATTATTATTGGTTCATAGATATAAACATAGATGTCTCCAGTGAAACAGAATACACTCCAGTGAAACAGAATAAATTACAGTGATACAGAATAAACTCCAGTGAAACAGAATAAATTACAGTGGAACAGAATAAATTACAGTGAAACAGAATAAACTCCAGTGATACAGAATAAATTACAGTGAAACAGAATAAACTCCAGTGATACAGAATACACTCCAGTGAAACAGAATAAATTCCAGTGAAACAGAATAAACTCCAGTGATACAGAATAAATTACAGTGAAACAGAATAAACTCCAGTGATACAGAATAAACTCCAGTGAAACAGAATAAACTCCAGTGATACAGAATAAACTCCAGTGATACAGAATAAACTCCAGTGAAACAGAATAAATTGCAGTGAAACAGAATAAACTCCAGTGAAACAGAATAAATTACAGTGAAACAGAATAAACTCCAGTGATACAGAATAAACTCCAGTGAAACAGAATAAATTCCAGTGAAACAGAATAAATTCCAGTGATACAGAATAAACTCCAGTGAAACAGAATGAACTCAAGTGAAACAGAATAAACTCCAGTGATACAGAATAAACTCCAGTGATACAGAATAAATTCCAGTGAAACAGGAAACCTCACTCAGTCAGCTCTACTCGGTCAGAAGAGACTCCATCAAACTTTTAGGACATACAAATTTAGGATCACGCTCAATGAGCCTGAAGTATGAAGATGAAGGAGGAGATGAAGATGGATGCACATGCTGTTTGATCGTGTGTCTGATCTGGAGTCAGTGGACAGTAAAGTGTGATGCTCCTGCAGTCTCTTACAGGGAGGTGTGAATGGCAGACTAATTGGAGGGCTGCTGAGCTTTCTGCCTGGTTGGTTGTCCGGTTCCTGTTCTCGTCAGAGATGATGAACCTTGTTTGGAGACAAGAGTCTGGCAGCTCTCTGAGTAACAGCACAACCTGATGTCTCTCAAGTGTCTGAACCCGAGTCTTTCGTTTCAACCTTTCTCTCTGATGTCTCCATGGAAGGGATATTTGATCAGTCTGTGTATTTACTCTGGTGACTCAGAGTCACTCCAACGAGCCGAGCTGAATGTGTGACTATGACTCAGGATATCTCTGCTTTCTTAGATCTGTGTAGAAGATGTTAGAAAACTTCCGTCAGACACTGAGTAAAGGGCTGAAAGTCTGATTTAAGGAGTGATTTAAATACTCATTCAAAAATATGATGCCTTTAAATTTTTGTTAACCCCAGTATCACAGCCTTTCAGGGTACATGGGATATGTATGAATTTGAAGCATTACTTTTTGTAGGAAAAACATATGAACAGTTAGTGACAACAGTCTGCAGGGCTACAGTCAACAATCTTAAAGTCAGACATCAGCAGTGTTCCCATGCCAACAATACACAGACTGGATTAAAACAAACACCTGAACATGAGTTCACAATTCGTTGTTTTAAACTCTGTATGATATTATTACTGTAATATTTGTATCATGTTTTTATCTTAAACACATGTGGTAAAGTTTAGTAATTATCCATGAGCTAAAACTTCTAATATCTTCTAACATCACTGTAGAATCTGTGTTTTTGCTGTTACTGTAAAGCACTTTGTGATTTTGTGTCTGTGAAAGGTGCAAAATAAATAAATTTTACTTATTTACTTACTAGAATATTCTCAGGTAGCCAAAATGCTGTGGCCCAGCATCAGCCTAAACTGAACGGGCCAAAGGAAATACGTTGGGCTGTGTGAAGTTTCCTGCTGGGTTTGTACCACCAAAACTAAAACCAGGTATTTGAAGCTAAGACCGAATCTCTTCCTAAACATAACCACACATTCACCACAGTGTTGTTGAAAGATATCCGCTGCAAAATAATGTACAAATGTAATATATCTGTGGATTGTAGAAATGTAAAAAAAAACAAAACATTAAATCTGGTGACAGTTTTTTTCTATCAAATGAGCTTTGCAGGACAGAGCCTGAGACCAAAGATTTTCACTGACAATGACTGTGACTCTGCATATGATAAAAAATAACTTTAAACATGAAAATCAGTTTTATGTGACATCAGTATGACACCACAGAGAAACAAGAGGCTCTGTGAGACATTTATCCACACAGTGATCCTCAAACAGCAACTGAGAGTAATGATGGAACTGTAAACCTGCTGTTACCACATGGGACCATCGACATGTTGTTGATCCTGAAAACCAACAATAAAGTTCTAAAAACCTAAATGAATCTGTAACTGATGGCCCATCCTGTCACTGGTGACATCATTTTAAGCTTCAGCCTTGAATACTGTAGCTCAGTATGAACATGACGTCCTGAAGATGATCCTTCCATTATCACAAGCACTTTACTGTCATTCAGAGGAAACTCTTCAGCCTCAAACTTCAGAGGTTAAAGTTGTAAGTCAGGTTGTAATATCCTGAGTTAAAACACAGTATGTGCTAAACCCTGAATGATAAAGTTTTATTTGGGTTTCTTTGCCTCTGAGCTGACGGTCTGATCTGAAGGGATTTCATTTAACAGTGGACGGCAGCAGTAACAGCAGAATAGCTTTATTAAAAGGGTCAACGCTGACCCTCAGAGACAGAAGTGCTAAAATCTGAAAAATTAACTCAGCAGTGAGTCTTTATTACATCTTCACTTTATCTGACATTAACCTCGAGGCCTGACTTTTCATCTGACAGGTTTCAGTTTCGTGCGTCTCCTGGATCTGTGCTCATCTCACCTCCATCAGTAACTCTTACTTTTAAAGGTAATGACGGTGGCCTCGTTTCCTCTCATTCAGCCTCAGGTCTCCCCGCAGCCAGAAACATTATTTCCCCATTTGCATGCTTTAACCCCGCCGGCCCACGACGGATTAAGTGTGTATCCGGGTCACATCCTGGAGGACACAAACAGAGTGAAGTGCTGACACAAAGTATTCGTGTCTGTGAGCGTTAGCAGAGGCCCCCAGGTTGGCTGCAGATGAGGCCCTGGGCCCCTGTATAGGCAGACGAGCAGGTTGTGGAAAGTTAACGAGAGGTTAAACGGGACATATTTGGACCGACTTACATCACCTGTCCCAGCAGACCTGGCCCATGACACAAAGCATCGTCTGGCCTCTGCGACCGTGGACACAAAGACCTCCGCTCCACTTTCACTCTCAGAGAGCTGCAGCTGAACTCAGCAGCTACCGTATGTTCACGTCAGAGGAGGGAGGACGGTTTCACAACACACACACAAGTTTATATCTGCACCGTGCTCTAAAAATACACAAGACGCTCATTAATAAATCTCAGAGATGACAGGATGAGGCAGAGCTCTGAGGTCACTGCTGCAAGTTGTGACTCTGGGTCCCAACAAAACCACAACTCAACGGCCACAATAAAAGTTGGCATCGTACATTTATGAAAACCACCTACAAACACACACACACACACACACACACCTTTATTAATTCAAGCATTCATTCAAGTATTGACTCATTCAGCAATTCATTCAGTTCAGATCACTCATCCATTCATTCATTTTAATCAGTCACTCCTCAGTTCACTCAGTCATACATCCTCTACCTCAGTCATCCAGATGGCAAATTCACTCCTTCACGGATTCACTGATTCATAGTATTGTTAACCCTCTCATTTGTTGTCCTGTGTGTCTGAGTCTGAGTTCTGCTGCGTTTACAGTCAAACAGGCTGCAGAGCTCCATCACTTACCGTGTGTGTGTGTGTGTGTGTGTGTGTGTGAACAGCTTGCCTCGTCTCTTTTGTTCCTGATGATCTAATGAAGAAAATGGAGCGCACTGAGAGCAGCTTCACACAGACAGAATCATTCCTCCATCTGAAGCCTCATGTTCAGACGTGTTATCACCATCAGTCTGAATCAGGACGCCACGTTTAACCACCAAAACCAAACCGTCCAATCAGCCTGTCTCTACATCAACACAAACAGTCAACATCTGAAGACATCACATCCACGTCCAGCACGTAGCACCTAAAAAAGGTTCATGCTCGTATTTCTGGTTTTCACCAGAACATGTTTTCTTTATTGGTTTATTGGTTTCATTTAATGATCAAAAACACCTGGACTCACCGTCTGTCTGAGACACTCTGTTTTAGTGTCTGTCTCTTGAAGTCCCGCTCCCACAAACCCCAGTCTGCTCTGACTGGTCAACGTTCCCTGGTCGTTTGTATCTGATCAGCATTGCAGCTGGGAAATAAGTGTAACAGAGTACAGCTGCACTTTGTACCATCAAGAAACAGAAGACAGTTTCTGAAGACAACCTGTTACAGAAGACATGTTACAGACATGTCACAGAAGACATGTTGCAGAAGACATGTCACAGAAGACATGTTACAGAAAACATGTCACAGAAGACAGTTTCTGAAGACAACCTGTTACAGAAGACATGTTACAGTCAACATTTTACAGAAGACATGTCACAGACATGTTACATAAAACATGTCACAGAAGACATGTTACAGAATACATGTCACAGAAGACAGTTTCTGAAGACAGCCTGTTACAGAAGACATGTCACAGACAACATGTTACAGAAGACATGTCACAGACAACATGTTACAGAAGACATGTCACAGAAGACATGTTACAGAAAACATGTTACAGAAGACATGTTACAGAAAACATGTCACAGAAGACAGTTTCTGAAGACAACCTGTTACAGAAGACATGTTACAGACATCATGTTACAGAAGAATGTCACAGACAACATGTTACAGAAGACATGTCACAGACAACATGTTACAGAAGACATGTTACAGAAAACATGTCACAGAAGACGTGTTACAGAAGACATGTTACAGAAAACATGTCACAGAAGACATGTTACAGAAGAAATGTCACAGAAGACATGTTACAGAAAACATGTCACAGAAGACATGTTACAGAAGACATGTTACAAAAGACCTGTCACAGAAGACGTGTTCGGGAGACATGTTACAGAAGACATGTTCCAGGAGACATGTTACAGAAGACATGTCACAGAAGGTGTGTTAGAGATGACATGTTACAGAAAACATGTCATAATAGACATGTTACAGAAAACATGTCACAGAAGACGTGTTACAGACGACATGTTAGAGAAGACATGTTACAGGCGACATGTTACAGATGACATGTTACAGGAGACATGATACAGAAATCCAATCAAAATCAAATCAACTTTATTTATATGACCAGTGTATGTGATGTAATGTTTCCCTGATGTCAGCGTGTAGCTACATGTAGCAGTGTATGTGATGTAATGTTTCCCTGATGTTAGCGTGTAGCTACATGTAGCAGTGTATGTGATGTAATGTTTCCCTGATGTTAGCATGTAGCTACATGTAGCTAGGTGTGTAACACCTGTAGTAGTGTGCCTGGACCAGAGTACCATTTAAAGAACTCCGTCATCAGCTAATGTCACACACACGTATAAAGAGACCTGGAGACAGCGTTGGAGGTGGGTCCTGTTATTTCCTGTGAAAGTTGCTTGGTGGCACATGAAGCCAAAAAGAGATTGACTTCCTGGTTATGAAATTACAAGATCTTCTGCACTGTTGGAGCCATCGCACACACACACACACACACACACACACTACAGACGTCGCTGGCTGAGCAGCTACTTCCTGTTAACTTGAACAGGGATAAAATGATTTGATTGTGTGGCTCTTTGAGTGTTTTGATTATCAGACCTGGATCAAATCAAAACCCGCCAAAATGATTTCACAGCCTGTGATGTTCCTGTGATGTCAGCTCGTCTCCAGTGAAGACAGAAACAGTATAAAAAGTATTCAGATGGTCTGAAACACGTTTACCACATCATTTAGAGATATGAACATCTGACAGTGTTGATGTTGTACATGACAGAAAATCATCACAGGTTCCCTCTAAGTATTTCAACAGTAACAGAGTCGGGTTACAACATACAGTCTGATGATGTCATAAATCAGTCTGATGATGTCATATATCAGTCTGATGATGTCATAAATCAGTATGATGATGTCATAAATCAGTATGATGATGTCATGAATCAGTATGATGATGTCATAAATCTGTCTGATGATGTCATATATCAGTCTGATGATGTCATAAATCAATCAATCAATTCTATCAATTTTATTTATGAAGCCCAATATCACAAATCACAATTTGCCTCACAGGGCTTTACAGCATACAACATCCCTCTGTCCTTTGGGCCCTCACAGCTGATCAGGAAAAACTCCCCCAAAAAAAACCCTTTAACGGGGAAAAAACGGTAGAAACCTCAGGAAGAACAACTGAGGAGGGATCCCTCTTCCAGGACGGACAGACGTGCAATAGATGTCGTACAGAACAGA
>NC_065509.1:44774692-44776259 GCF_006386435.1 Epinephelus moara | reverse complement strand
TAATAACAGTAGAAGTATGACTAATGACTAATGATGGCAGCAGGAGGCATCTGGCAGGACCACGGCAGCAGCACAACCACACACGTCACGCTGTCCAGGCACCGCTGTGATATGAGTTAATCTGAGAGACAGTGGAGCACAAAGGCTCCGGAGAAGAAGCCGAGTTAGTGACATCCAGAATGGCTGAGTGAGTCTGATGATGTCATAAATCTGTGTGATGATGTCATAAATCAGTCTGATGATGTCATAAATCTGTGATGATGTCATTAATCTGTCTGATGATGTCATAAATCAGTATGATGATGTCATTAATCTGTCTGATGATGTCATATCTCAGTCTGATGGTGTCATAAATCTGTGTGATGATGTCATATATCAGTCTGATGACGTCATAAATCATGATGATGATGACATAAATCAGTATGATGATGTCATTAATCTGTCAAATGATGTCATTAATCCGTCTGATGATGTCATATGTCAGTCTGATGATGACATAAATCTGTGTGATGTCATATATCAGTCTGATGATGTCATATTACTGTCCGATGATGTCATATATCAGTCCGATGATGTCATGAATCAGTCTGATGATGTCATAAATCAGTCCGATGATGTCATATATCAGTCCGGTGATGTCATGAATCAGTCTGATGATGTCATAAATCAGTCCGATAATGTCATATATCAGTCTGATGATGTCATAAATAAGTCTGAAGATGTCATAAATCTGTCTGATGATGTCATTAATCTGTATGATGATGTCATAAATCAGTCTGATGAGATGCTTCAGTAGGATTCTATTCGTTAGTATGACCAATAACTGTATGTCAACAATCTATAATTAAAGTCAGCGTCCTCTCTCCTACTTTCTTTTCCTCTTCCTCTTCCCTCTTTCTTCATCTGCACTCTTCTTCCTTTCTCCTCTTCTTCCTCCTTTTCGTCCCTTTCTTCCAGCTGTTTCTCTGTTTCCTCTCTGATGTCTCCGTCCTCTGTTTGTCCTCTGTCCCCGTTAGATGTCCTCACTGTCCTGTTGTTAATGACTCTCTCTTCTCTCCATCTTAACCTCCTCTCCCTCCGTCTATTTTCCATCTCCCTGGTTGAAATCTCCTCCCTCCCTCCCTCCCTCCCTCCCTCCCTCCTCAATGATGGACCATCTGGTCTGAGCCAGGCATTTTTAATGGCTTCATCACAGGCCGCAGGAAGCTGCAAAACCAAGATCACTGATTGGCTGTGTGTTTTGGCTGCCCCCCGACCCCCAGAATTTGGGTGGTGCTTCTGTGAGTGGTGAAATTTCAGTACACAGACTCATTCAGCTCAGTGTACGGAGACATACAGCTCAGTGTACAGAGACATACAGCTCAGTATATAGAGACATACAGCTCAGTGTACAGACTCATACAGCTCAGTGTAGAGAGACATTCAGCTCAGTGTACAGACTCATTCAGCTCAGTGTAGAGAGACATTCAGCTCAGTGTACAGACTCATTCAGCTCAGTGTATAGAGACATACAGCTCAGTGTACAGAGACATACAGCTCAGTGTACAGACTCATACAGCTCAGTGTA
>NC_065509.1:44755007-44770931 GCF_006386435.1 Epinephelus moara | reverse complement strand
CTCAGTGTACAGAGACATACAGCTCAGTGTACAGACATACAGCTCAGTGTACAGACTCATACAGCTCAGTGTACAGAGACATACAGCTCAGTGTACAGACATACAGCTCAGTGTACAGACTCATACAGCTCAGTGTACAGAGACATACAGCTCAGTATGCTTTGCTTCTGTGGCCGGTCTGATTAAACATCAGCTGCAGCAGGATGCTCTCACTCCCAACAACAAACACTGACTCTTGGTCAGTGGCCGTATCATTCCTTCTAAAACACTGAACAAGTGTAATGAAGGAGAGTCTGGCCTGTTCTCACTCCAACGTATCTTAATGTAACAGTTCATATGATACCTTAAGAATTTGAGCCCTATGAATGACATGGCGTCCGTAACATTGAACCTGGAGAGAGAGTAGCTGCTGCTCTGAACCTGCTGCTGCTCTGAACCTTGTGCTGGGTTTCTATCAAACAAAATCTAAGGAATCCTGCATAGAAGTCAGTTCTTTGTTGCTGATTGGACTAATATAGAACTTACCTAACTCTATACAGCAAAATTGTGGACATTTTTTTAATCTCTTGGAGGTTTTTGCCCATTCTGCTGAGCTTTGGGCCTAGTGGGCCTTGAAGCCTGAAGTCCACATCATGCCACCCAAAGCTTCTAACAACATCAGTGAGGACTATGTGACCATGGCCCAAGTACGTGAATTGCTGGACCAGCAAAAAGATTTCTACAGGACTCTGCTTGAACAACAGGAAAAAAGCTTCAAGACTAGTGTGCAGATCATAGCCGATTCTTCAAACGAGAGGATTGATGATTTGTCCAAGCAAGTTTATGACTTCAAGGTGTGTCTAGAAATGACTCAAAAGGAACTTGATGACTTTAAAGTCTCATGTAAAACCTGGTCCAAGCACTGTAGTGAAACTAAAGCAGATTTGGACACAAATTGCAAAAGTTTGATCTCTGTCTCAGACAAGACAGACTATTTGGACGGCCAGTCAAGACGTCACAATATTGTGGCGGATGGCATTAAAGAGTCTGGGAAAGAAAAGGTGTCTGATTCTGAAGAAAAAATGAGAAAACTATTCAGCGAAAAAATACAACTGGATCATCTGAAAATAGAGTTGGATTGGGCTCATCGGAGTGGGAAGTCAATGTCATCTGAAAAGCCCCGGCCCATTGTGGTGAGATTCCTGCGGCTGAAGGACAAGCTTGCTGTTCTGGCATCTTCATCAATGAGGACTTCCCTGAAGCTGTTAGGCAAAAAAGAAAATAACTTCTTCCAGCAATGAAGGCAGCTCGAGAGAGAGGTGATTTTGCATATTTGAGATACGACAAACTTATCGTTCATCCACCTACTCAACATCCATGACAACAAAGGAAGGCCAATGCTCAGAGTTTGGCTTATTAGTCTCATTTTTTTTTTTTTTAAATTTCATTTTTACACATTTTATGGACTGTAACACATCTGTCTTTGAAAGCCAGACCTTTAATCCCTTTGATCTGCCTGCAGTTGACACTTATAATTTAGATGTTGACCCTGACCAAAATTTCTTTTCATCATTTAATGTTTCAAACTTCTGTAGTTATTATAATGAATCTCAGTTTAATAATTTATGTGCTTCTATACCTTCTGATATTTTGTCTACTTTTCATTTGAATATAAGAAGTCTCTCTAGCAACTATGATAAATTCATTCATTATTTATGTTTACTCAAACATGATTTTTCTGTCATTGCTTTATCAGAAACATGGCTTACAGAAGCATCTAAAGACATTTTAAAAATACCCAAATACAATGCAGTTCACTACACGAGAGAAAATAGATCTGGAGGTGGTGTGTCTCTGTTTATTCATGAAGCATCTGAATTTAAAGTTAGAGAAGATTTCTCTCTCAAGTTAGATGGGGCTGAGGTGGAATCTGTCTTTATAGAGCTCTCTGGTGTCTCTGGTGGAAAGAATATTATTGTTGGTGTTATATATCGCCCTCCCGACTCTGTTGTCAAATATTTCAATGAAAGTTTGTCCAGCTTGCTTGACCTGAAAAACAAAGACAATAAATTCTGCTACATGCTTGACCTGAAAAACAAAGACAATAAATTCTGCTACATTCTAGGAGATTTTAATATAAACCTTTTTAAAAATACATTAAATACCCACACTGGAGATTTTCTTAATATTCTTTACTCCAATTATTTTTTCCCCCTTATTCATAAATCTACACGAGTAAAAGAAAATTCAGCAACTTTGATTGATAATATTTTCACAAATTCATTGAGTGAAGGAATGGAATCTGGTGTCTTGTATTCAGACTTGTCAGATTATTTCCCCATATTCCAGTATTCTTCACTTAAAATGAATAGACCTAAACATATTAAAAAGACAATGCATAAAAGAATTATGAGTAAAGCAAATATTTCTAAATTTAAAGATATGCTTGTCAGTACTTCATGGGATGATCTTTATAAGGTAAATCATGCTGAATATGCATATCAACATTTTATAAAAGTTATCAATTGTTGTTTCAATGAATGTTTTCCAACTGGCAATTCTACTAAGAAGAGCCAAGACTTCAACAAGCCCTGGTTTACAAATTATTTGCTGAAACTCTTAAAGAAAAAGAACAAAATGTACAGAAAATATGTTTCAAGTCCCACTCCTCTTACCCATAGTGTTTATAAATTTTATAGAAATAAATACACTCATTCTATTAGATATGCAAAAAAGAAATATTTCAGTGAAAAATTTAAGAATTGTTCAAATGATATTAAAACCACATGGAAAGTGATAAATCAGCTGTTGCAAAGAGAAAGAACTGCATCAGAACTTCCTTCTGTCTTTCTAGATGGTGTAAATTCTCTCAACAATCCATTTGATATAGCTCAAAAATTTAATGAATTCTTTGTTAATATTGGTTATGAATTAGCTAACAAAATTCCTCCTTGTCATGGTAATCCTTTGGACTTTATTCCAGGAAATTTTCCTAGTTTTTCTTCTTTTAAGCCTCCTGATATCTGAGAAATAAGTGATATAATTGATTAACTAAAAACATCTTCAGCTGGTCATGATAATATTTCTGCATGCCTTGTCAAACAGGTGAAACAGTCAATATTACAACCACTTGTTCACATATTTTCTTTGTCCTTGAAAACAGGCATTGTGCCAGAGGACCTAAAAATTGCTAGAGTTATTCCATTATTCAAAGCAGATGACCCATGTTGTTTTAGTAATTATAGACCAATATCTATCTTGCCATGTTTCTCTAAATTACTAGAAAAAATTATATACAAAAGGATACTTTTTCATTTAGATTCCAATTCAATTATTTATAAACATCAGTATGGTTTTCGAAAAAACCACTCCACTTATATGGCGCTACTTCACCTGATTGACAAGATTACCTCAGCTCTTGACAACAATGAATTCACTTGTAGTATTTTTCTTGATTTTTCAATAGCATTTGATACTGTAAATTATCATATTCTACTTGAAAATAGCATTTGATACTGTAAATTATCATATTCTACTTGAAAAGTTGTACAAATATGGTTTTCATGACAGTGCATACAAATGGTTAGAAAATTATGTTTCCGATAGGAAACAGTTTGTTTGTTTTAAGGGTTGTTATTCGAGCAAAGCCAGATTACTCTGTGATGTCCCACAAGGCTCCATTCTTGGACCATTATTATTTCTTATTTATATTAATGATTTGTTTAATGTTTCAAATATCCTTTCTCCAATAATGTTTGCAGATGACACGACGTTGGTTCTCAAACTTCAACTCACTGATTAAAAATGCAAATGCTGGTTTAACTGCCTGCACCACATGGTTTAGATTAAATAAATTATCTTTGAATATAAAAAAATCTAACTTTATCATTTTCAGTTTTAAAAAATCATACTCAGAGGATTTATCTAAAATTTTAATAGAGTCTGTTGAGATGCCTCAGGTGTCAAATCCAAAATTCCTGGGAATTATTGTTGAAGAGAGTCTAAGTTGGAGAGATCAGATTGATTGTGTTAACAGAAAGATAAACAAATCTATTGGTATTATAAGGAGGATCAGTCATCTTGTCACTACAAACTGTCTCTTTACTCTTTATTATAGTTTAATTTATCCTTATCTCTCATATTGTAATATCGTTTGGGCAAGCACATTTCCTACTACTCTTCAGAAACGCTTTGTTAGGATCATTACCCGATCAGAGTCTTACATTTCATCTGCCCCTTTATTTCAGAAACTCCAGATTCTAAGTATTTATGATATTCAAATATGTGTTTTTCTTTACAAAATACTCTCAAATGAAGGAAATATTCCAGAAGAGTTCAAGACTTACTTCAAAGAAAATTCAAAGGTTCATTCTTACTCAACGCGTCAATCTGCAAATCTTCATCCCCCTAAACTCCTGACCAGCAAAGGTCAGTTTTCAATCAGATTCAGAGGTACTAAGTTATGGAACAGCTTTTCCCATTTAGCAAAAAAATGCTCCTCTGTGAAATGTTTTAAAAGATGTTTAAAAGATCATTTAACTGCTGTCTTGTAATGTATTGTCTATGTATGTGATTGTCTTGATGTTCATTGACAAAGATCCTAACTATCATTATTATCTTTATTATTATTATTGCCCATAAGTTGCCAATAGTCATGCTCGCGCACACATGCGCACACACACTCACTCAATTACACTCTGTTTTTAGTTTCGTATTATTGTTGTTAGTCACTATTAATTCTTACTAATTTTTCATGTTTTGATGTTTTGTGTTTCTGTTGTAATTTTATTATAAGGTGGAGGCTTCTAATAAGCCCACCGTGGTTTTTTGCCTCTCCCTGCACCGTCTTGTCATCATTTGTTATGTTTCATGTGTATTTTTTAATTGTGCAAAATAAAGAACCTAAAGAACATACAGTTAGGTGATTATTGTAAAGTTACAGAGGTTAGCTTTAAGAACAGAAACATGGTGAGGACGAACCTTAACATGACTCACAGTTCACACAGATCTGAACATGTGACTCCAGGAGAGTCCCATCCACCACCCTGACCTGCCTCTTTACAAACGGTCAGGACTACTTCCTGTTTGTTGCCGTCACCTCATTGGTCACAGTTAGAACAGAGAACAGTAACAAAACATAATCAAACCAACACTTATTGTTGGAGCAAATAGAACAGAACACACACAATAATCCCTACAAGTAATCTCTTTTAAAAGACAGTAACTGTATTCAGATTACCACCAATTTAAACTGTAACAGAACAGTGACTCATTATTTTTTAGTTATGTAACTGTGTGTGTGTGTGTGTGTGTGTGTGTTCTGCAGCTCGGTGACAGTCAGGTCAATGTGGAGACTTTAATTCACGTCCAGACACATGTTAGTGACTGTTAGAGGATCAATATGTTTAAACTGTGGAGTCAGTGACCCTCTGACATCAGCAGACACACACGAAGATCTCAGTGTCCTCGTCACTGTGTCAACTCCTCCTCAGTACCTTTAATAAAAGGCTGTTGTGATGTCATCGAGCATATCTGCCTGTCAGAGATACTCGACTGTGAGCTGTGTGTCGTCTCTTCACTGCAGGAACACAGCAGTTAGCTAACACATTTTATTAGCTACCTGGAGCTTCCTGCCACCAACAAACATGCAGGTGAGTATTTCTTTTCTATCAGCTGAGCAGAGTGAACTGAAAGTGACCTGCAGCCTCTGTGTGAAGCAGACGAGCTGCTAATGACGAAGGACAGGACGAAGGAGATAACCACACTTCTAATTAAGGACAATGACCCTCTGCAGATGGCTGCTGATATCTTTCACTGTACTTTGTTCTGAAGCATGTTCTCAATCAGGGACACAAATTAAAACAGTCTGAGGGCCAGAGTCTCCTTCAGAGTTCACCACACGGCTGTGAAATTAAAAATGAGGGACCACTCCTCACAGCTCACTCTTCACCAGCTACAACCTCTGTTCAACATCTGCATTGTTTCTATGAGACTGTGGGTCTTTTTACATTTGACATTAACACCACCTGCTGCAGTCTGATCAGGAAATGCTGCAATGTTTCATTAAAAAACAATCACTTGTCATCGCACTGTCTCTGCTGGAAACAGCCAGAGGTGGCTGAAATACATCCACACCTGGGGCTGTATTCACAAAGCTTCCTTGTGCTAAGAGTTGCTCCTACTGACGTCATTCTAAGAAAAAACGTTTTCTTAGAATTTCCCCTTAAAGTTAAGACTAGGTCCTTGTAAAGATAAAAGTTATTCACAGAGCATCTTCGCACTTAAAGAGCAAACTGTGGTGACAAACTGTTGGGAGCAGGAGGAGGACTTTTAAGAGGCTTAAGAGTTTCCTAAGCAGAGGATAAAATGGCAGAAATATAAGGAAGACGGAGAAATCCTCTCCAAACGCTGGATGACAGCGAGCTAATGATGCGCTACAGATTAGATCGTGCAGGTATAATGTTTGTGGTCGATCTTGTTAGAGATGCGCTCACACCCCCGCTGAGCACAGCAACGCTATAAAGCCAGAAATGAAAGTGATCACAATGCTACGATATTTGGCAACTGGAAAAATGTAACAGTGCAGCAGTGATGACTTGGTCTGTCTCAGCCTTCCATCAGCAGAGTGATCACACATTTCATTTCATTTCTTTTCCACTGGATGTCCACACCTTGGTGGAGACTCACAAAAGGACATTTCTGGACATTTCCTGTTAAACTCGTCCCAAACACTCAGTGACACAAGACGAACTAATGAACCTGTAAATATCCGTCAGACAGAGTGAGACTTTCCCTCTTTGAATATTTGATTTTATGTAATTATGAGTGAAAACAGACCTGATAATCTTTGAAACCAACCATAAGACCTCCTTCACACGAGGACTGACTTCCACACACACACACACACACACACACACACAGACACACACACACACGCACACATTTGATCTTTGACAGTAAACAGTAATCACTCGTTGATGCTGCAATCACTTTGAGAGAAGGACTGTAACTGTGGAGGTGTGAGAAGAGCTGAAACCTGCCCACAGATATTTACTCCAACACTCTGACACTCTGACACACACACATTATAATATTTACTGACACACACACATTATAATATTTACTGACAGACACACATTGTAATATTTACTAAAACACTCCGACACACACACTCAGATATCAGAGGTGGAAGGTTTCCCTGGGGGTTTCACTGTGTCTCACGTCAGCTGCACATTTTTAGTATGAGCAGGATCAGTGTGACTCAGTGCGTCATTAAAACCATTCACAGGGGACTAACGTGTTACATCATCAGTTTGGCACGAGCAGCGTTCTCCCTCTCTCCTCACCTTCATCTCTTCACCCCCCCCTTTAATATTTCTCCTCCTCCCTCCTCTCCATCCTCTCTTCTTTACCCGTCACTTCCAATCTCTTTTGTTTCTTACTTTCATTTCACCCGATTTACCTTCCTCCTCTCCTTCGCTCTCTGGGGACTGATTTTCAGGAATATTCTTCTGTGACTCACTAAAACTATTTACATAGAATGAAATAAAACTTGAGCTGCTGATACCACAGCATCTCAGCATAATCTCTGTCTCATCTCAGCCTCATCTCAGCCCCATGTCTGTCTCATCTCAGCCTCATGTCTGTCTCATCTCAGCCTCATCTCAGCCCCATGTCTGTCTCAACTTAGCCTCATGTCTGTCTCATCTCAGCCTCATCTCAGCCTCATCTCAGCCCCATGTCTGTCTCATCTCAGCCTCATGTCTGTCTCATCTCAGCCTCATCTCAGCCCCATGTCTGTCTCATCTTAGCCCCATGTCTGTCTCATCTTAGCCCCATGTCTGTCTCATCTTAGCCTCATCTCAGCCTCATCTCAGTCTAATCTATGTCTCATCTCAGCCTCATGTCTGTCTCATCTCAGCCCCATCTTGGTCTCATGTCAGCCTCATGTCTTTCTCATCTCAGCCTCATCTCTGTCTCATCTCTGTCTCATCTCAGCCTCATCTCAGCCTAATCTATGTCTCATCTCAGCCTCATCTCAGTCTTATCTGTCTCATCTCAGCCTAATCTCAGCTTCATGTCAGCCCCATCTCAGCCTCATGTCTGTCTCATCTCAGCCCCATGTCTGTCTCATCTCAGCCTCATGTCTGTCTCATCTCAGCCCCATGTCTGTCTCATGTCAACCTCATGTATGTCTCATCTCAGCCCCATCTTAGTCACATCTCAGCCTCATGTATGTCTCATCTCAGCCTCATGTCTTTCTCATCTCAGCCTCATCTCAGTCCAATCTCAGTCTAATCTCTGTCTCATCTCAGCCTAATCTCAGCATCATGTCAGCCCCATCTCAGCCTCATCTCTGTCTAATCTCTGTCTCATCTCTGTCTCATCTCAGCCTCATCTCAGTCTAATCTCTGTCTCATCTCAGCCTCATCTCAGTCTTATCTGTCTCATCTCAGCCTAATCTCAGCTTCATGTCAGCCCCATCTCAGCCTCATGTCTGTCTCATCTCAGCCCCATGTCTGTCTCATCTCAGCCTCATGTCTGTCTCATCTCAGCCCCATGTCTGTCTCATGTCAACCTCATGTATGTCTCATCTCAGCCCCATCTTAGTCACATCTCAGCCTCATGTATGTCTCATCTCAGCCTCATGTCTTTCTCATCTCAGCCTCATCTCAGTCCAATCTCAGTCTAATCTCTGTCTCATCTCAGCCTCATCTCTGTCTCATCTCAGCCTCATCTCAGTCTAATCTCTGTCTCATCTCAGCCTCATGTCTGTCACATCTCAGCCTCATCTCAGCCCCATGTCTGTCTCATCTTAGCACCATGTCTGTCTCATCTTAGCCTCATCTCAGCCTCATCTCAGTCTAATCTCTATCTCATCTCAGCCTTATGTCTGTCTCATCTCAGCCCCATCTTGGTCTCATCTCAGCCTCATCTCAGCCTCATGTCTGTCTCATCTCAGCCCCATGTCTGTCTCATCTCAGCCCCATCTTGGTCTCATGTCAGCCTCATGTCTTTCTCATCTCAGCCTCATCTCTGTCTCATCTCTGTCTCATCTCAGCCTCATCTCAGTCTAAACTCTGTCTCATCTCAGACTCATCTCAGACTCATCTCTGTCTTATCTCAGCCTCATTTCTGTCTCATCTCAGCCTCATGTCAGCCCCATCTCAGCCACATCTCTGTCTCATCTCTGTCTCATCTCAGCCTAATCTCAGCCTCATGTCTGTCTCATCTTAGCCCCATGTCTGTCTCATGTCAGCCTCATCTCAGCCTCATGTCTGTCTCATCTCAGCCTCATGTCAGCCTCATCTCAGCCCCATCTTGGTCTCATGTCAGCCTCATGTCTTTCTCATCTCTGTCTCATCTCTGTCTCATCTCAGCCTCATCTCAGTCTAAACTCTGTCTCATCTCAGACTCATCTCAGCCTCATATCTGTCTCATCTCAGCCCCATCTTGGTCTCATCTCAGCCCCATCTTGGTCTCATCTCAGCCTCATGTCTGTCTCATCTCAGCCCCATCTTGGTCTCATCTCAGCCTCATCTCAGTCTCATCTCAGCCCCATGTCTGTCTCATGTCAGCCTCATCTCAGCCCCATGTCTGTCTCATCTCAGCCTCATGTCTGTCTCATCTCAGCCCCATCTTGGTCTCATGTCAGCCTCATGTCTGTCTCATCTCAGCCCCATGTCTGTCTCATCTCAGCCCCATCTTAGTCTCATGTCAGCCTCATGTCTTTCTCATCTCTGTCTCATCTCAGCCTCATTCTCATGTCAGCCTCATGTCTTTCTCATCTCTGTCTCATCTCAGCCTCATCTCAGTCTAATCTCTGTCTCATCTCAGTCTAATCTCTGTCTAATCTCTGTCTCATCTCAGCCTTATCTCTGTCTCATCTCAGCCTCATCTCAGTCTAATCTCTGTCTCATCTCAGCCTCATGTCAGCCTCATCTCTGTCTCATCTCAGCCTCATCTCTGTTTCATCTCAGCCTCATCTATGTCTCATCTCAGCCTCATCTCAGTCTAATCTCTGTCTCATCTGAGCCTCATCTCAGCTTAATCTCTGTCTCATCTCAGCCTCATCTCAGCTTCATGTCAGCCCCATCTCAGCCCCATCTCAGCCTCATCTTTGTCTCATCTCAGCCCCATGTCAGTCTAATCTCTGTCTCATCTCATCCTCATCTCAGTCTAATATCTGTCTCATCTCAGTCTCATCTCTGTCTCATGTCTGTCTCATCTCAGCCCCATGTCTGTCTCATCTCAGCCTCATGTCTGTCTCATCTCAGACCCATGTCTGTCTCATCTCAACCTCATGTCTGCCTCATCTCAGCCCCATGTCTGTCTCATCTCAGCCTCATGTCTGTCTCATCTCAGACCCATGTCTGTCTCATCTCAACCTCATCTCTATTTCATCTCAGCCTCATCTCAGCCTAATCTATGTCTCATCTCAGTCTAATCTGTCTCATCTCAGCCTAATCTCAGCCTCATGGTCTAATCTGTCTCATCTCAGCCTAATCTCAGCCTCATGTTAGCCCCATCTCAGCCTCATCTCAGTCTAATCTCTGTCTCATCTCAGCCTCATGTCAGCCTCATCTCTGTCTCATCTCAGCCTCATCTTTGTCTCATCTCAGCCCCATGTCAGTCTAATCTCTGTCTCATCTCATCCTCATCTCAGTCTAATATCTCTCATCTCAATCTCATCTCTATCTCATGTCTGTCTCATCTCAGCCCCATGTCTGTCTCATCNCATCTCAGCCTCATCTCAGTTTAATCTCTGTCTCATCTCAGCCTCATCTCAGTCTTATCTGTCTCATCTCAGCCTAATCTCAGCCTCATCTCAACCCCATCTCAGCCTCATCTCAGTTTAATCTCTGTCTCATCTCAGCCTCATCTCAGTCTTATCTGTCTCATCTCAGCCTAATCTCAGCCTCATCTCAACCCCATCTCAGCCTCATCTCAGTTTAATCTCTGTCTCATCTCAGCCTCATCTCAGCTTCATGTCAGCCCCATCTCAGCCTCATCTCTGTCTCATCTCAGCCTCATGTCAGCCTCATCTCTGTTTCATCTCAGCCTCATCTCAGCCTAATCTATGTCTCATCTCAGCCTCATCTCTGTCTCATCTCAGCCTCATCTCAGCCTCATCTCTGTCTCATCTCAGCCTCATCTCAGCCTCATCTCAGTCTAATCTGTCTCATCTCAGCCTCATGTCAGCCCCATCTCAGCCTCATCTCAGTTTAATCTCTGTCTCATCTCAGCCTCATCTCAGCTTCATGTCAGCCCCATCTCAGCCTCATCTCAGCCTCATCTCTGTCTCAGCTCAGGAGTTTAGTGTTGAGTTGAGATTAGAATATATGCAGTTCACATAACCAGAAATTAATACATATAAACGCTTGAAGATCCACTCGTTACTAAAAGTGTGTGTCATATAAAAACTAAAGTGATGGTCAAAGTTGTCACAGTGAAATTTAAGGTGTGTTGATGAATTCACGTCATCAACTCATGCATTGAGTAACATTACAAGTAAACGTTCCACCTCAAAAGTTGTCAGCAGTCGGCCCAGTGAATGAAGTTATTTTTTCTCAGAGAGGCAGCAAAACATCCTTTCATTGCACATTTACTGTCTACTAATAAAACTCTCCATGATATGAACAGTAGGGGTGTCCCCGACTAAAAATTTTCATCGTCAAATCTGATTTGACAGATTTTTCCTTTAGCCGACTAATCGTCTAATCATGTTGTTTTCCCCCTCATTGATTAATGAGCTCATTTGTGTCAGTTTCCGCTCCAGAGAAAAGAGCTAAAACACCCAAATAAACAAATTTAATTCTTCAGTTGGCATAATAAGATAATAATAATAATAATAAAAGTAAAAGGGTTATCATTGTATCTTTATCTTTACTCCTTTCACTTCATCAAGGTATGATGCTCTAGGTGAGCGCAGACACGCTGCAGTCGTTTCTGACTTGTCAGAACTTGCCATTTCATTCACAAATAAACATCCAAAAACATCATCAAAAGGTTTAGAAACAGTTTTCCTTCTTTCTGACTTCAAGTTACTTCAGTAATCAACTCAGGTTCATACAAGTTCATCCACACGGACCGTGCGTCACCGTTCTCAATAGTTTGGCCACGTCGGAAAAAAAAGTAGCCAAATAAAAAATCAGAGTCTATGAAGAAAACAATCAGCGGTGAAGTTAGTTTCAAGACACTTCAGGTAAACGAATAATCCTTCAAAAAAGTTTGATTGAGAGCACATACCTCCTTCAAAATGTTTGTTTATGCACTCCGCCACCGTAAATCATCACCACATGATTCCCGAGCGCGCCACAGCTGCTGCTCACCGCTGCCTCAGGGGATGGGTCAAATGCAGAGAACAAATTTCACACACTCAGGTGTGTGACAATCAGTGGGACTTTAACTTTAAATCACCGTAGGCCTCGATGCTACTCTGAAGGTCCTGCAGCGCACTCACTCACCTCAGTTTATTTGGATCGAGCAACTGGGCGATTTATTCATGCGTAGTAATGATTATGCCTTTAAACGCACGTGTCATTTTCAATTTTTTATTAACAGAAATTAGGCTGATGTTTGTATCAAAATAGGCTATATATCATGAATTACTAGAAAACAAATACATTCTATGTCAAATCAAGATGTTCAGCAGCAGTGAGCACCCCCATATAGTCAGAATGGTGCGGCCTTGTTTCATAACCACATTTTGAGACGATTCGACGGCGAGACTGGCAGTCGAATCAGACTTCTCCGAATCGAATCACCAAATCATTGACTATTCGGGGTCACCCCTAATGAACAGTGTTTACATGAGCCTCAAAACCAGCCACAGCTCAGCCCTGAGCAGACTGACCAATCAGACTGCAGTGTTCACAGCTCCACCTTTTAGCACCAGATCTGTGTGCTAGGTACCCCAACAGAGGGGGGACCAAACATGGGGACGCTAAGGAACGCTTCTGTTGGTACCATCCACAACTTTCACTGTGGAGACAGAAAAAAAGTGCACAGAACTGAATTGAACCAACTGTACTGCTCAGTGGAAACGGGCTTATCTGTCCTGGTGACTGTTTAAGGATCAGAAACTGATCCTGTAGAATCGTTCTCTTCTGCTGACCGTGTAACATACTGTAAGAACCTTATTTTCATTTTACTACACTGACCTCATTCTGTAACGTTTCTCTGTCAGTCCTCCTCCCTTCTTTCTTTCCCTCCATCCCTCCCTCCATCGTTTCTTTCTGTGGGCTCATGAGAAACAGAGAGAGGGATGTAGAAAGTGGAGCAGAGAGGGAGGAAGGGGTGGAGGAGCGATAAATCATCCTCCACCCTCTGAGTTTGGCTTTTTGTTGTTGCTTTCCTCCGTCGTGATGAATCGCCCTCTTTCCAGAAAAGAACGTATAAAAACAAGAAAATGAAAGTAATAAAATAAAGGAATGAAACAGAAGGCCATCTCAGCCTCTCCCTCTTTCTTTATCAGGAAAAAGAAGGAGAAGAAGAAAGCGGTCGTTGGGGCGGGACGGCGGTCTGTCTGAGGGATGATGGGATGGAGGGAGGGAGAGAACAGAGAGACGTTTTCTGCTCTTCCTGGGAGTTTATGAGCCGTGAAGAGTTTTCAGGGAAGCTGAAAATATTGCTGCAGTCGTTCATCACACACTTTCAAGGATCCTCAAGTCTCCCCTCTTTCATTTTCATCTCTTGCCCTCCTTTTATAATATCCTCCTCCTCTTCTGTATCCTCTGATATCACTGCTCTGTTTCAGCTATCACACCAACCTGTCTCATTTAGTTAACACGTCTGTAATTACTGCTGATGTGAACGTGTACCACACCTGCAAAATACAATAAATACAAAAGTACTTGACCGTGTTTGTATCAAAGGTGAAAAAAAAACACCTCCAGAGTTTAGTCACAACATCATAAAAATCCAAATCTGTCAAAAGTTTTTTGTTACTGTCATAATTTGTACATTAATAATAAGATGTACTTAAACTGAAATATATTTATTTAAGTTATTGGGGACTGTCTGTGCTTTAAACAGTGCTGTCAGTGTTAACATGTTAATTGTGATGTGATTAAGGTTCAAACAGAACTGCTGCTATTTTGTCTCTTCAACTGTGCGTCTGTTCCCAGTACGCTCATTTCATAATCCATCTACATGGATGGTGTGAGAGACGCCTGCAGAGCTGCAGACACTGTTCAAAACCAACTGACTACTAAACTGGTTGTTTCAGTAACTCATCACTGTTTCTCCAGCAGCTTTTGGCTTTAACAGCTTTAACACGTGAGGGTTTTTACAGCTGAATAGAGCCATGAAAGTCAGTTGTTTTTTACTGAGATGTCTATGTGTTTCCAGCCGGGCTAGTGACACCTATCCCCGCAGGAAACACAGGACCACATGTTAACCACAGTGCTGTTGAAACATAATGTTTCCTCTACATAATAATGTACACATGTCTCTGCGTCCACCTGAGAAAACTGGAGTCAGCTGATTGTCCTGAGGGAAATTGTCCTCCAGCCAAAGGTAAAATATTTATTATTGAACATGTTTAAGCCCTTAAATCTCCGTCATTATCCCAAACAGGAAGAACTGCTGGGTTAATGTGATTAGATCGGTGAGGCTCTGCTCTCCATCAGGCCGCCTGCTTTTAACTGAAAGTCGAGATTACGAGCTTCTTGATGACATCAAATACGCCATGCTCGCTAACAGGATAATGGAGATAATAGGAGGCTTAAGGCTCCCCAATTTTAAATGGTAATGTGACACAGTGCTGGGAACAAAACAGCACTTCAGGTGGAAATGTGTCAGCGAACAGAGAAGTGCCTCCAGCTCAGATATCAAACCTCAGCCAAGAGATGAAGGAGGAGACCTCTGTGATGATGATGATGATGATGAGTGGGAATACACAGAGAAAGAGCCTTCCTCTTCTTCAGCTGGGAAAACTTGAAGGAGTTCAGTCTGAGTTCACAGTGTTAATCCAATCAGAGAAAGGCAGGATTTAAAACCCAAACGCACTCGAGGTGATAATTAGTCTCCTAAATGACGCTGAGTTCAGACTGCAGGCTGCTGATCTGAAGCATTTTACCACCACCACCGAGAATACCACTACGGTTTATCCTCTGTTCTTCTTCTTCTTTTTCAGTGACGTCTCAACAGCTGATTTAGTTTGAAATCTGTCTTTGGGTCCAAATGGACTGCGAAACGTTGGCCAGTGTTTCACTGATCCTACTGTTATCTGACTGAGACTCTTGGTTTGTGAGTTTTTGTTCACAACTAGAGAGATGATGTCACTAAATCACATTCTTAACAAAATGTCTCAAACTATCTGACTTCCTGTGGAGTTTAGCAGGTGGGGAATTTTTCCTGGATGGTTTTCTACCAGAGAGGAATCTCTTGGCGAAGGTTTGGGATAAAGTCGTGGTCTAAGTTTGAATGAAAAGATTTCTTTCTTGGAGAAAAACTACAACGAAAACTTCTCCCATGTGTGTTCAGGTCATGGCACAAGAGACTTTAAAAAAAAAAAAATGAAGAAATTTAGTAGAGGGTGCAACTGAGCCATTTTGACACAGCCATGTACAAAAGGCAGAAAACAGTCACGAGGAGAAAATGTTGGCAGCAGTGTATCAGTGTTTATGAAGTGACGTAGTATCTGAGCTGACTGTGTCATCAGGAGGTGGAGGGGATGGTGGATGGAGAGACACCTGGGGGGTGTTCCAGAAAGCGGGCTTAGTGAAAACTCTGAGTATGTTATCCCTGAAATGAGGGAAACTCTGAGGGCCGAATTCACAAAAGGATTGCGTGGCTTTTGCGGCCGCTAAACCGGTAAAAATGGAGCAAACAGATAGCGTCTAATTCACAAAGCACGCGCAGAGGGTGAAATGCTCCACTAACTGCGCTGCCAAGCAGATTGTGTCTCGGTGCTCCGGTGTTATTTGCACGTATTTAAAT
>NC_065509.1:44752295-44754746 GCF_006386435.1 Epinephelus moara | reverse complement strand
ATTTTCATTCACTGCTGCTCATTATTATCCACTTCCTATTATTTTCATTATTATTGTTATTGTTATTTATCGCCGACTCTTGGATTTTTGTACTTATTTGCATGCCTAGTTATTTAAGTTTTTTTAAGTCTAATTTTGAAATCTTTAATCTGACTCTTTTTCCTTGACTGCTGTAACACTGAAATTTCTCAATTATGGGATCAATAAAGGTGTATCTTATCTTATCTTATCTTATTGTGTGGCCTTACATATATACTGACAAACAGACCAGCAGACAGACAGACAAACAGACAGATAGATAGGTAGACAAAACAGACAGACAGATGACGAGACGGACAGACAAATGGATAGACAAGGAGGTAGCCTAACTAATTGGGGATTTTTGTGTATATGCTGCACATGTGTATGTGTGTGTGTGTGTGTGTGTGTGTGTATGTGTGTGTGTGTAATCTGTATTTATAAGTGCTTGCATATATGTATGGATATTTCAGTGATAATGATGATATTAATAACAACAGCAGCAAAGAAAGGATAAATAAATAAAAATAAATAATAATAATAATAATAATAGAATGAATAAGAGAAAAAAAGAAGAAAAAAGAAGGGGAAAAAAACGAGGTGTGTTGCAAGATTCTGTGGACTTGAGATCAGGCATTTGTAGAGGTGGATTTTTGAATAAATGTGGACCAAGTTTTGTTGAAATGGGGTATGCTGTGATTAATTGATGTAGACATTTTAGCTATTGTGATTTGATCTATTAACAGATTCTTCCAGTGTGTGATGTTCAGTTGATTTCTTGTTTTCCAGTTTAGGAGGATTGTTTTCTTGGCGACAACTAGGGCTGTGAACAGTGTAGTTTTAATGTGATTATGTAATTGTACAGATGATATGTCTCCTAAGATGCAGAGTTGAGGGGATAGGGGGATGTGGCAGCCTAGTATATGTGATAGGTGATCTGTGACTTGTACCCAAAATTGTCTAATTGATGTACAGTGCCAGAGAGCATGCATGTAATTGTCTGTGGTGTGCTGTGTGCAATAAGTGCATTGATCTGATGTAGTGAAACCCATTTTATGTAATCTCTCACCTGTGTAGTGTGTTCTGTGGTTAACCTTAAATTGAATGAGTTGTAAATTTGGGATTTTGCAGTGAGTGAAGTTATTTTTGCATATTTGAGATCAGAAATCTGCATTTGGAATGATGGAAAGATCCTGTTCCCACTTTGAGGTTGGGAGAAAAATTAAAGTGTCAGTAGTGTTTAGAAATGTATAAATCCTTGAGAGTAATTTAACAGAGCTGGAAATCTTTGAAAATTCATCTATAATAATTGTTAGATCTTGCGTGTTAAATGTACTGTTGATTTTGGGGAGAATGGTGGACTTAAGCTGTAAGTATTGGAGATATCCGTCTAATTGACTTGTACACTGACAGTCGTGTATATTTTCTTATCCATAACAGTTGCTCGGCTCTGATGCGGCGTGTTGACAGCTGGATTAGTATTTTCACAATGTTTCAGGTCTCCGTACACCAACACTGACACTCTTATATATTTGTTGTGTTTCTGTCTGCTGATTTATGACAGCAGCACTTTAAGCACACACACTCTTTTTGTTGTCCTTGTTATGAATGAAAGTTTCCTACAGATGGAGCAGATAGAGCAGCTTCATGGAGAGGTTTTAAGGATATAATCACGTTCATTATGTTTAGATTTCAACTTTTGTGGGATTTTTTGGGGGATTTGCAAAACTATACATTTTTGGAAAGGTTATTGTATAAGGATTCAGAAAATCAATGTTTGCATTTGCCCAGATGTCTATATGGCGGCCATATTGGAATGTACAAAATGGCCCCCGTAAAGTGTACGTTTTGTAATATCTAGACTTCTAAATAAGTTGGAACGATGATTTTAACTGCTAAACCTACATTTTCAGGGTCAAGGAATCCAATGGTGGTAGTTACAATGCTACAGCACTTTACCACATTAACCCTTAGATGCATGAGTGGGTCAAAATGACTCGGTGTGGTTGTTTTCTTGCGATATCTTTGTAATGAAAAGTTATCATTTCATATTCCGTCTGTTCCTCAAAAAACATCTTTTTTTTATATTATACCATTGAAATACATAATCCACCATATGGGTAAAAAAAACCTACACACCACAGGCAGCCGGTCAGATACTAACTGAGTTTTTTTATTGAGGAGTTAACAGATTTTTTTAACTGAACTTTTTTTTTACTTTTTAACATTTAGGAAATGCTAACTTTGGATGACATGCACATTTAGACCACATCATGACAGTCTCTATACATCATCATCATCATCATCGCTTTTGTGCATCACGGCTTCGGAATCCTCATCGTTCTGGCACTGGCTGTTGCACTGACACATATCAGTACAGGCTAAGTCCTTAGCTCTGCAGGAATATCTGCCAGAAGAACAGTCAGTTTTACA
>NC_065509.1:44729142-44748590 GCF_006386435.1 Epinephelus moara | reverse complement strand
AAGAGGGATCCCTCCTCAGTTGCTCTTCCTGAGGTTTCTACCGTTTTTTTTCCCCGTTAAAGGTTTTTTTTGGGGAAGTTTTTCCTTATCCGCTGCGAGGGTCATAAGGACAGAGGGATGTCGTATGCTGTAGGCAAATTGTGATTTGTGATATTGGGCTTTATAAATAAAATTGATTGATTGAAATTGATTGATAACTTTTCATTACAAAGATATAGCAAGAAAACAACCACACCCAGTCATTTTGACCCACTCATGCATCTAAGGGTTAATGTGGTAAAGTGTTGTAGCATTGTAACTACCACCATTGGATTCCTTGACCCTGATAGGTTTAGCAGTTAAAATCATCGTTCCAACTTATTTAGAAGCCGAGATATTACAAAACGTACATTTTACGGTGGCCATTTTGTAAATTCCAATATGGCCGCCATATAGACATCTGGGCAAATGCAAACATTGATTTTCTGAATCCTTATACAATAACCTTTCCAAGTATAGTTTTGCAAATCCCCAAAAAAATCCCACAAAATTATATAGTGAACCTGACTAATAATTATGACATCAGACTCCAACCTGCACATGAACTGGTAACATTCCCTGAGTTAAAACAAGAAACTCAATGAATCCTTGTTGGAAAAGTTACTGTAATAAAACAGAGACACACCAGGATGGGGAAAGGTTGTCGCGATAAAAAACTGAGATTAAAACAGAGAGAAAAATGTAAGAGGTGTGCTAAAGACTGAGCAAGAGAGATCAGAAAATACAGAGACACAAAGAAAATAGAAGAAATTAATTCACAAGAGGAGCAAAATAAATGGAGAAAGGTCAAGACACAGCTCAGAGGAGAGGAGAGGAGAGGAGAGGAGAGGAGAGGAGAGGAGAGGAGAGAGTAATGTGGCAGAAAAATGACTCTGATGATGGAAAATAAAACGCAGTGAGAGAAGGAGTGAGAAGTCTGATGAAACAGAAATCAGGCAGCAGAAAGAGAAGAGGAGACAGAAATAGAGACGGACGGAGAGAAAAGCAGCAGAAGAAAATCAGATAAATGTAGAAGAAAGAAACGACAGAAATAAAGAACGAAGACGAGATGAGAGCCGGGGCTGAAATGAAGAGGAAGATGAGGGGATGGAAACAATGATGACAGAAATAAAAAAAGAAGAGCTATCAGAGTCAGATTAGGAAAACTGCAGCTGAAAAAGAGATGGAGAGAATTTAGAAAGGCCAGAGGAGGAGGAGGAGGAGGAGGAGGAGGAGGAGACGATGGCTGAAGGTAGATGATGATGTCGGGCAGAGGGATACTCAGTGAAACCTCCCACAGGTGAACTCTGCAGGGAACACTCAGCTCTGTCCTTAATGATGTTGTTAATTAACACTGTGTGTGTGTGTGTGATGTGCTGAGGTGGCACCTGTCATGGATGTTCATCGTCTTCTCGTCCTCACATTGCTTCTTGTTTTCCCTCCGTGTGTCTTGTTGAACACAGCTGTGCCCCTGGTGCCCTGCTGAGACCATTTAGTTTATAATAAAGATCATTAACGTGAGAGTCCAGCAGATTAAATGTTGCAGCGCACCAACATGAAGCTTTGACAGAAAACTTACAGCTGATTCCAACTGACTCTCAACCTAAGGCTAAAACAACCTTAAAATCAGCCCTAAATAACAGAACACACCTTCGTTACATTAACAGATACACAACAGCAGCGTTTCGCTCAGTGTTGAGCCGTCATGAACTGTGAGGAATGTAAAACAAACAGCTGCCTGATAACACATCCAGACGATTCATCTGGAGTCAGCTTCTTTTTTTTTTTTCAATATTCACTCTGCTTTGAGCTTTGGTTTGGTTTCAGTCTTGCCACCTGAAGAAATTGCTGCTATTGTTGTACATCTCTGTAAACTATGATTATCACATCGGTGTTTGTAAAGTGACCAAACCACAGATACACAGATACATCTGTACATGTATCATATTAACATTTGTGAAGTGACGTAGTATCTGAGCTGACTGTGTCATCAGGAGGTGGAGGGGATGGTGAGACACCTGCTGAGACACCAATCATCTGTCAATCAGCTGTCACCTGTTTGTGGCTCAGTCAATGTGATGTATCGTCCGCTGTGCAGAGGATTGTGGGTCAGAACAGACAGTGAAACATGCAGACTTACAGACTGCACTATGTAACCAGATGTAGTAGAACATCCTGGTATTTGACATACTCTGTATTGGGACACACTAAATGTGTTTGTGGTGTGCTGCAGAGGATGGTAGGATGGAGACTGGAACACACAGTCAGTCCCCCCTCTCACCATCAGCAGACAGGAGTGTTACTATGGTTACGGGAATCAGCATCGACAGGTCATTTTATCATGAGCCTGTCATAACGTAAGTCTGCGTATGTGAAGTTTGACACAACATGGATGTGTGATGGGCAGGTGAATGACACATGTTGCAGCAGGAGGAAGGACCCAATCAGGAAATGAAAAGATCCTCAAACCTTTTCTGTGATCTGTGTCCTCTCAAACAATGAAAGACATCTACACCTCTGCACTACATATAATATATTGATGGCTTATATTTGTGTGACTGATTATGGTGGGCCAGTCTGGTCAAAAATCGGAGGGCCAGCTTTACGTCCCAGTTCACTCCTGTTCAAGACCAACAAACGATAGAATCGCTCAGCCACCTCACGCTGTGAGTGTTTCAGCCTCCAGATGTGGGGGATTTCTAACTGACCTGTACGTATGTTTCCACCATGGATGGTGCCATTAAAGGTGGTTTCTTACCAAGGCATCGATGCACTCCCAGTGGACACTGGGCCACCAGAAACAGATGTTTTAATTCAAACCTGTTTCATAGTGTAAATAAGTAGTGTTTGTGCCTAAACAAAATCACACATTAACCACAGCACTGTTGGAAGATCATTGTGTCCCAGCATAATAACATACTAACGTCATGTATCGGTGAGCAGGATGACAACGTTTATTCTGGTGACTTATAAAGCTCTGATTGTTCTGTTGAAGTTTTGGAGTGAATCACATAAACATGAAACAATGTAAGAAGGAAGAACTCTGAACACGCTAACCTTCCGTCTGTACATGTGATCGTGTTTCATGTGCTGACCACAGTGACTCTGGAGGATCTGTGTCTGTATAATGTGAGCAGTCAATAGACTGTCACTGTGTGTGAGTCACATGGCCTCCGGTCGTCACTGTATTCTCCTCTTTAATGGAAGAATCAGTGGATGGAGAGGCTGGAGGTCGACTGAATGCACTGAGTGGCTGCCTCAGACAGCGCTGACGGCCACGCACTTACTGTGGTCAAAGGGACACACGTGAAACATACATGTGTTGCTTTTAAGATGCACGCAGCTCTTTTTTCAGCCTTAAAGGCACAGTTGACCCTGAAATCAAATAATACATGTTTCCCTCAGACTGTGAATATAATGGACATTGTCACCATGACATCACCCACTGGTCTGTGGACTCTCATCTTGAAGCTTCGAGTTCAGTATTTCAGTCATCACCATCTTGGAAAGTTTTTCAGATACATGACTCAGTGACTCCAGATGATCCATACAGCTTGTTGTTGTGAGAAGTTTCATGTAGGAACTATTTAATTTCTACTGAACCACACCTGACAACCACATTGCCGCTGCACGACATATCATTGCAGCACGTTCTCATCCTGACTTGTCACATGTCACAGCTCTGTCAGTGGCCTTTCATGTCTAGATATTACGACCAAGTATCCCTCTGTGTCTGCTGCTGATGATCCAGGACGATGCTACCAACACCAGGACATCAACGGCACATGGTTAGATTGAGAGAAAACATCACAGTTGGGCTCTACGTTCGTACAGAAAGGGAATAGTGGCTCCTGGGTGAAAGTCCCAGGTTTGTTGGAAACATCCACCTCCTCTCTCTGACCCACACTACAGGGACTCTCCAGCTCTTTATCAATCAATCAATCAATCAATCAATTTTATTTATAAAGCCCAATATCACAAATCACAATTTGCCTCACAGGGCTTTACAGCATACAACATCCCTCTGCCCTTTGGACCCTCACAGCTGATCAGGAAAAACCCCAAAAAACCCTTTAACGGGGAAAAAAAAACGGTAGAAACCTCAGGAAGAGCAACTGAGNTCATATGTGTATAATAACAGTAGAAGTATGACTAATGACTAATGATAACAGCAGCAGCAGGAGGCATCTGGCAGGACCACGGCAGCAGCACAACCACACATGTCACACTATCCAGGCACTGCTGTGATAGAAGTTAACCTGAGAGACAGTGGAGCATGTTGAGTATGAGTATGTTGTTACTAGCAGCGGTTCAACTTCACGCCATCCAGTGGTTTATCACACCACCATGATCTGGTCACGTTACATACGGACAGCACCTGGCTGCAGATCATACCACTGCAAAAGGCGTTTTTTGGTGTCAGTTGTCTGATGTCGAAATCACATAACTACACAAACCAACCAGAAAATAAGACCCTAATAATAAGAAATGAGTTTGAGTGTAAATGAGATGGTCGTCTCTCTCTCCAGATAGAAACAGCCTCTTTTAGCCCAGTCCAGACCAAAGATGTACGATGAGACAAAACTGTTTCACAGAGAAAAGTATCAGCAGTGTGAACTGGCCAGTCTGAGCTCGACTCAAGTCGGCTAATGGTGTCACCTGACACTCAGCTGGTCAAATGGCCGGCGGCTGGTTTTAAAGCACGTCATCTGTTTCAACAGCCAATCAGCTTGTAGTGAAGTCCGCTGGTCAAGTCAAAATGACCGCAGGCAGCGTGTTGGTTTGCTGCAGCAGAGAGTTGTTGGCTAGAGATGATACATCATCTTTTCATGGTCACTTCCTGTGAGCTGGCAGCTTTTAACAACGTTACAGAACGTTGACAATAGTTGTTTGATTGTTTGATCGTTGTCAATCTTTGATGGTTTTGTTACCTTCAGTCAAACCAGTGGGACTGTGGGAGGATTTACACCCAGTTCAGACCAAACTACAATAAAAAACTTTGTATTTATAAACTGCAACCTATAAAAAAATCATTTGAGCAGTTGCAGCCATTTACTCAAATGGTGCAATTCCAAAATGTTTGGATAAGGAACTTGAGACCTGGACCTTTACTGCATTTAAATGTTTTAAAACACCTACATCATGTTTTGTTGAGCTGTGTACTTATATTGTCACAAACGGGACATCTGTCCTTTCAATCATAGACACAGTCCCGTGACATCTGTTGCTCTTACCTGTTTCTGGTGTCATTTCCTGTTTGTACATCTGTCAGGTTGTGATTGTTTGACAGAAGCTTCTTGAATCAACCTTCACCTAGTCTTAAGACACATTTTTAAAATACAGATCAAACATTAGTGGCAGCTCAGCTCGGCCTCTCTGAGCTTCTTCTTTGTTTTTATTGGTTTAAATCAGTGGACCCATGTGTTTGCAGAGGAAGAGACCTCTGTGGATGATTCAGCTCCTGAACAATGAACACTAAAGGAACTCTAACTAGGAGAAACTGACGGCGGAGCTCCGTTTGCTGTTACTGTTCTGATTCAGAGACCCCTACCTGCAGAAAATGACATGTTGTACATTTGAATCATGTTACTGAGTTTGTCCTTGACAGGATCAGATGACCCCCAGAGTATACTGTACAGGAGGAGAGGCTCAGGTGTGCTTCAGTTTCAGGGTCCTTGTATTGTGCAAGCTGTTTCACAATGATGATTTACTGGGACACTGAGAGCAGAACCTTCATGAATGTCATTAGTCACACCTGTCAGTGCAAACAGTCTCTGAATCAGACAGGTTCAGTCAGCAGGTATTCAGACCCGTTCACACTCAGGGAGGTAGCACAGGTTAACGTGTTGAGCTCTGCTGATTGTTTCTCCATTCCTCTGATTAAAGCTCTCAGCAACAGAGGACACTGAAGGACAAACTGTTAGCACAGCTCCTCTGCAGCCTTTCTGGGGTTCAGCTGTAAAAATCTGCCTCCATGGCTTCATTAGTGGGAGTGACCTGCATGGCTCGACACGGATAAGCCTTATGCAGATGCAGCACAGGTCATGCTTTCTGCAGTTGCTGCAAAATGCCTCGTATCAATCTCCATAAAGGAGACACCCTAGTACGAGCCCCGCCATCCGGCATCTGCTGCTAACAGGAGCTTGGTTTAAAGCCAACCAGCTGTCCACACAGGAGAGCAGCCAGGAGATGCAGGAAGTCAAGATGGAGTCTGATGAAGCATGAGGTACAGAAGAGAAGAGGAGTTGCACCTTTCAGCGGCGTCGTCACACTGATCTTAACTACACACATAAAAAGCCTTTATTGTCACTGCATAGGGTCACATCAACATTAGCTGTGACAGGTTGTGTGTGTGTGTGTGTGTGTGTGTGTGTGTGTGTGACACTCCGACTACTTATTCAGCAAAGTTTCCTTACACACACAAAAACAGGAGGGAGATGGACAGGAAGAAGGACTTATTCAAGATCATCGATCATCAATGTATTATCAAGATCATCAGTGTGCTCTATATCATCTTAATATAATGTATTATCAAGATCATTAGTGTGTCCTACATCATCTAAATAGAATGTATTATCAAGATCATTAGTGTGTCCTACATCATCTAAATATAATGTGTTATCAAGATCAGTGTGTCCTACATCACCTAAATATAATGTATTATCATGATCATAAGTGTGTCCTACATCATCTAAAAATAATGTATTATCAAGATCATCAGTGTGTCCTACATCATCTAAATATAATATATTATCAAGATCATCAGTGTGTCCTACATCATCTAAATATAATGTATTATTTAGATCATCAGTGTGTCCTACATCATCTAAATATAATGTATTATCAAGATCTTTAGTGTGTCCTACATCATCTAAATATAATGTATTATCAAGTTCATCAGCGTGTCCTCCATCATCTAAATATTATGTATTATCAAGATCATCCGTGTGTCCTACATCATCTAAATATAATGCGTTATCAAGATCATTAGTGTGTCCTACATCATCTTAATATAATGTATTGTCAAGATCTTCACTGTGTCCTACATCATTTAAATATAATGTATTATCAAGATCATTACTGTGCCCTACATCATCTTAATATAATGTATTATTTAGATCATTAGTGTGTCCTACATCATCTTAATATAATGTATTATCAAGATCATTAATGTGTCCTACATCATCTAAATATGAGTAATTATCAAGATCATCAGTGTGTCATACATCATCTAAATATAATGTATTATCAAGATCATTAGTGTGTCCTACATCATCTAAATATAATGTATTATCAAGATCATTAGTGTGCCCTATATCATCTAACTATAATGTATTATCAAGATCATTAGTGTGTCCAACATCATCTTAATATAATGTATTATTTAGATCATCAGTGTGTCCTACATCATCTTAATATAATGTATTATCAAAATCATCAGTGTGCCCTACATCATCTAAATATAATTTATTATCAAGATCATCAGTGTGTCCTACATCATCTAAATATGAGTGATTATCAAGATCATCAGTGTGTCCTACATCATCTAAATATAATGTATTATCAAGATCATGAGTGATTATCAAGATCATCAGTGTGTCCTACATCATCTAAATATAATGTATTATCAAGATCATCAATGTGTCCTACATCATCTAAATATAATTTATTATCAAGATCATCATTGTGTCCTACATCATCTAAATATATAAAACACGTTAAAAAAACAGAAACAGAAAATTTTGTGACATCTAATCTGCCCAGCTGTCACTGAGGAAACAGAGCCGTATTATTCGCCTACACACACAGGACTGATGCTTTTTTTCTTTATATCGTAGTGTGTGTGTGTGCGTGTGTGTGTGTGTGTGCGTGTGTGTGCACACAAGAGACTCAACAACGTACGCTTTGATCAAAGTAAAGAGTCGACTCTTTTTCGTTTTATTGACTGCAGTTTCTCCAAATACTTAATTATACCCAAGTGTGTGTTTATTTGTGTGTGTTGTGTGTTTCTGTTTGTGTGTGTGTGTGTGTGTGTGTCTGTGTGTGTGTGTGTCAGGGGGTTATGAAGGAGGGAGTTGAGACTCAGAGCCAAATGGGAGCTTCCTCTGTGCCTCGAGGCAACTGTTGACTGTGGCGGAAAATATTGGACTCTCAGAAAAAGCTGACGTTTCAGTGTGTCTTCAGCACACACACACACACACACACACACACACACACACACACACACATCCTTCATATGCTTGCGGGTAAATGAGGATTGCTCTTATGTCACATGGTTTAAAAAACCTTTTTCTTTCTTTCTTCACAAAATGCAGAATCACAGACAAACACACGCACGCACACACACACACGCACACACACACACACACACACACACACATTTTCTTTTTCATTTAAGAGGACTTTGTACAGAAATGATCATCATTATGAGCTGTGCAGCAACATGAGGCAGCAGCGACATGAGGCTGGAGTGACATGAGGCTGCAGTGACATGAGGCTGGAGTGACATGAGGCTGCAGTGACATGAGGCTGCAGTTACATGAGGCTGCAGTGACATGAGGCTGCAGCGACATGATGCATAAAGACGGGACGACATTGTGGCTCTATAGTGCCATCTGTGTTCACAAAGAGCTACTACCTGAGTTTATGAGGATCCTCTTTTTAATGAGTCCCTGTAACTCCGTGAACAGACATCAGTCCCCATATTGTGACTTACACAGGTACACACACACACACACCCTCAGAATATAAACACACTGAGCAGTGCTCCCCCTTGTGACAGACTGTGGTACCACAGGGAAATAAGGGGACAATGGTAAATGTCTTCTCTAAAAATATTTGTTAGCAGCAGTTGAAACCTGTGAACCTTCATGTTTGTCTTTTAATGTCACTCTTAAACTCAGTGTTTGTAACTGAGTCATCATGTGTGAAATGATTAATCAATATTACAATTTATTACTCAGTTCCCAAAACTGTTGTTTCGAGTTTGTATTTGTCAAATACTGAAAATATGAGTACACTGTGCAGTGAAATCCACTGTTCCCCCTCCAGTTCTATGCTTATAATAAAAATACAACATATATTTATAAATACACCAAGATTCAAGATTTCAATATTTAATATTCATTTTATTGTCCCACAAATGGGGAATTCGTCTCAGGCTCTATAACCATTCTGCAGCCATAGAAATACACCATACAACTTAAAGAAATCAACATTATATATACATACATACACCAATCATAACAATAACCATGAGCTTAATCATGTGTTGGTCCACAACATGAAAATAAATGTAACTGTAAATATATGTATATATATATATATATATATATATGTAATGGTAATAATAATAATAATAATAATAATAATAATAATACGAAGAAGAAGAAGAAGAAGAAAATGCCAAATGCCAAAAATAATAATTCTAATAAGTTCTAAAAACACAAACCATCATCTCATCACAATCCAGGACCTGTTCTGACTTTAATTATTGAACATGGGATGAATGAATTTTCAAAGAGATAAACATGTATTGTTCCAGAATTATGAATTCTGTACAGCAGCATGTTGCTGACAGGCCTTTTGAATGGACACATATCAGTTCCATGTTTTTTTCTTCACACACATTTTAACACACACACACACACACACACACACACGTCATCCTCCAAACACATGTGTATAAAAACATACACATATATCACATGTATGATGGCTGCATACCCACACACACCTCACACTACCTGAAAATAAAACATAGATCATAATCTTACATATTAATTTTTTTATTGTTGTTTCTCTCGTGCACACACACAGACAAGTCAGGTCATCAGGTGTGTGTGTGATGGTTCTGATCCATCTGTGTCTGGACGCTGTCAGGATGGAAACAAATGAACGAACACAGTGACTGATGCTGACAGAAACCACACGCTTCACTAGAAACCACTACCTGACTCTTTTTCAGCTCTTCCAATTAGAGATGTCAGAGTCTCTGTTTCTTCTCCGGTCTTTCTGTCTCATGTTTTCTGTCCACCACTTCATCTTCTTCTTTATCTTCTTCTTCTTCTTCTTCTTCTTCTGCTGTGGTCAGTTTGTTCCTCCAAGAAAAACAACATGTCTGTTTGCGCTCACTGATAAAGAGCTGGTTAAGATTTGGGCTTGTACGAAGCTGCTCATACAAAGCTTTAAATAACATACTCAGGAACACACTGTGTGCTTTCAGGAAGCTGTCTACAGAGACACAAACCTGATTCAGATTTCCCAGAATGCTCTAATCCCCGTCTTATTGTCAGGATTATGATCCTATCTCAGATAACGAGCTGAATATCTGAGTACAACACGAGACAGAGTTTTAACTGAACTGGATCATTATCGGCTGGTTAAATCTTTTCATTACCTTTTATATGTAACATCAGTCAGTGAAGAAAGTGTCACATGGGAACATCTGATACTAGACATCGTACAGTCTGATGACTGGAAACACTTTATATCAACCTTGTGTCTTTGTCCAGTTTTTTTTTCTTTTTTTATTACATGGTGGGTTTATATTTGTGTTTATGTTATACAGTTTAATTCAACATGATAAAGACAGAGATGTGAGGACGTGGTGACGCAGGTGGAACTGGATCTGTAACAGAGTAAATGTTGACAGTCAAAACAACCAAAATAAAACCACAGTTGTTAAACGTTTTCTCCTCTTAAGATCATCTTCTCAAACAGACTCTTCATCATAGATAAATAACTGTGGGGATCTTTCTCATTCCACTATTGTAACACTGTTGTCTCCAAACAATTTTTCTCCCAGTCTGGTCCTTTAACTTTAGCTGTTATTTTCTGGGTATTTTTTCACATCAGTTGAAACAGCTGCAGAGAACGGTCATAAAAACGACATTAAATTAAACTTTTAACAGCATCCAGGGGCCAACAACATTTATTGTTTATTAAAACCAAAAAGAAGTTTCATTTTGTGAAAATAATTTCCTTTTTGTCATCTACAAGATGAGACCTGAATCAGAGCAGACTTTCTTCATATATCACACTCAGTCTACATGAGTCCTGGATGATACTGGACGAGTTGTGTGAGACTTTGTAAAGACATGTTTGGATGTAGTTTTGCTGTTGTTGAATGTGATCTCTGTTCACTTCAGTTCATCAAGAACGTTTTGTTTTTGGATTCATCGTTCACCATGGAGACATCAGAGAAAACAATTTTCTTCACAAAGCAAACATAACAGGGTGAATTATTGATTCATAGATGATCATTTTGTGGGTGAAGTATTAGGCACTGCTCTAAACTGATCCCTCAACTGTAGCTTTTATTTATCGTCCACAAACCAGCTCTAACCTGCAGAGGCTAAGTGGATGTTCAGATAACTTATGTTGTCTGGTTGAAGTCTCTGTAAATCAGGTGGAAGCAGATGGTGACACACTGAAGGCCAGCACACTGACCTTTGTAGTGAATCACACAATGACTGTCAATGCTTTACAACCCAATCAACAGAAAAAATGTTGGTGTTGTACGTTCCTGCAAATCACAGATATAATACGTTTCATAAAAAAATGTTCAATGAACCACATTCAATACAGAAATTCTTATTTTCAATGTAGTCAGTAACTGATATTAAACTGTCACCTGCTGCAACAAACACGTTCACATCTACATTTGTTCACTGGGACCAAGGAAGTTATTTCTCTTTCCAATGATGGCGAAAACATCTTTTAATGGGATTTACATCTTTTTTTTTTTTTGTATCTTGTTATACTGACTTTTTTTTCCGAACAAAAATGTGTTGTGCTGGTCAGGTGGTTCTGGGCTGAAAAATATTTTGAAGGGTTATATTAGTAAAAATAGTTTGAGAGTCACTGCTCTGAATTACAGAGCTGAACTAAAGACCTACTGATGATTATCAGGAGAAATAAAGTGATGACACTGCTAACTCTTTAACGTGCTGTTGTTTAGTTTGAATTTATTTATGTCTCATGAGGAATAAACATTTCTATTCAAACTGACCTGGCTGGTCATATTTCTGAGTTTCTTATAATGTTTGAATTTCATATTAAGAAGTGACAGAGCCTGCTCTCAGGAAGAAGACGAAGAATATTAAGACGTCTGCACTTTAGCCCTGAATTATTCACATGAATTTTGTATAATTGCACTAAGGAATATTTTGGTTCCATGAATAATTAATGAGTTGTGTGTTTAACTACACTTCCTAATTGTGTTATGTACAAACAGCAGATGGGAACAACGCAGCAGGAGCTGCATTAACACAGACACAAACGTCAGAGTAAACTTTTAATTGGATTCCTCCTGAACTACGGACATTGCCACACTGCCGCTTTGTTGCCTCATCGCTGGAGAAATCATCTCGTCCACATCCCTCAGCTTAATTTTGAAGAAATCCTCGACCAGAAGTCTGTTTTTAAAATTAGATTTTAATTCTCTGTAGATTTTGTTAAACTGCAGGATGTTTGGTGGCAGCTGTTGTTAGCTCGGATTCATACAGTCTGAAGACGTCCATAAAATCTTTTCAAAACACTTCATCTATTTCTTTGTTGTTCATTTGCACTTTAACCTACATTTTACATAAAAATATACTGAAATCCAGCTAAACACTCAGGCTGTTTGATAGTTAGCTGAAGTTCATGTTATCTCACATTTAACAGACACAGTTAATGGTGCCAGCGTTAAACTGAAGCTGTGTAGTCAGTAACATCTGGGGTTAATATGAGCTTTAAACAAACAGACTGTACAGAGAGACACTTTGTCTCTTTGATACAAACTAAATCTGCTTGACTCATTAAAATCAACATCTCTGTTTTCTGTGGATTATTCAAAATGAAACATAGTGGAAACCCCTTATAGCCTACTCATCACATCTGCAGGGCGTATTGATCACTCTGAGCTGTTTCCACTGTGTTAAAATTTTGGCACATGCAGTCCAGAGAGAAATTGTCTGAGGTGAAGGAGGACACATTCTTTGGACTATCAGCTGATGGACCCATTGATGTTCATCTGAGCAGCTCACTGTAACTCTCGTGCACAAAGTCATGCATACACATTCATACTGTGCAGCAGCCCTCACTGAAAATATGTTCCTGTACATCATGAGGAGAGTTAACCTGCTGTAAAGACAAAGATCTCTAAGTACCAAGAAATCCAAGATGGCACCGTCAACATGCTGACAAAACTGTCTTTACTGATCAACTCATCCTCACAGTGACCTCGTCACATGTCCACGTTTGGTCATGGACTTTCCACGTCCACATATGACGTCCAAGGTACCCTGGGTGTGTTGGTTGTTGACATTCTGGGACGCCGTGTCAACTTCAGCCTGTTACATGCATTGTCTGTTTTCAAAACAGGAAATGTACAGTTTGCATACAGTCTCTTTCAAAATAAAAGCACTACGGCACTACAACACCACCAACTGATGTTTTTTTCCGTCAACAACACACACACATGGCTACGTTTAGTCGACACAGACACGTGGTTACGTTTAGCCGACACACACACGTGGTTACGTTTAGCCAACACACACACGTGGTTACCTTTAGCCGACACACACACGTGGTTACCTTTAGCCAAAACACACACACGTGGTTATGTTTAGCCAAAACACACACACGTGGTTACGTTTAGCCAACACACACACGTGGTTGGGTTTAGGAAAAAAGAACAGGGTTTGGCTTTAAAATCTTACAGGAAGTGAACACCAGCCTCTTGGGTGAAAGTCAGTGGTCCCATCCAGCACCCCTCCCACCTGCCCTACTCAGACTTCTACCCCCATAACTGATCTTGTTTTTCGGCTGTGTTTCCCCCTGACACCACAGAGCGTTGTTAAAAAATCACGATGACCAGCCGTATATCATACTCATGTGAGGGACGGCTTTTTTTGTCGGTGTGTGAAGCCGGACGTCACTGACTAAGCGTTAGTATTTGATGACCTCACAGTGAGGCCAGGTTGTGCTGACAGTGTGTGTGTGGTGAAACAGTGCAGCTGTGAGGAACAAAGATGGAGGAGAAATCAGGTGGAGAAGAATGTGTAATATTAATTTACTCTGCAGACACACACCCGTCTGGTCTCACAGCTCATACTGAAGAAAGACCGTCTGTATTAATGCAGGACAGACACAGGAGGAATAATTGAAAGGAAGCGTCTCCAGCTTGCAGCTCATATTAATGAAGGCAGACAGCTGGGAAAAGAGCATAATGGTGTGTGAATTATCTGTGTGGAGGTCACACTGTGACAGACAATAAAGATATTATCGGAGCTGTGTCAGGTGAGCCGGCTGCTGGATGAATGCAGATGAGACAGGATGTGTTAACAGGCTGATCCAAGGTTAGCATTTACATCTTTTAAATGGTCTCAGGTGTTTAACTGATACTCTGAATCACTGTGAGAGCAACACTATAACATGTTCAACTTTCTACACCAGCAGTACAACAAGCTGTCAGCTGTCTGGAGGTCAGAGGTCACAGCCATGATGCTGCCCATGTGACTCCGGGAGGATCCTGCTGAATGTAGACGAGCTGTTCTTTAGTCTGTGAGGACACGATGTGATTCAGTACGGAGGTTCTTTGAATTCACAGTTTAGAGTTACGAGAGATAAAAATGAGACTGTTGGATTATGACTGTGAGAGGGTCACACACACTACAGGAATACCTCAACGCCACATACTATCAATTAACAAGTCGTTTCTCAGGTTCTTCCACCAAAAGACTCAAACAGGCATTTTCTCATTTGTCTGCAGAGTTAGAGTTTGATTATGTATGTATGCATGCTAATATGCATCTCTGAATCTATATTTAATTGTAGCAAAATTACTTGAAATAAGGGGTAGGTCAAGATAAGTGCATAACTTCTACCTACTCCTTTTCGAACGCTAAATATTTACCTCTGTTACTATGACTGTTTTTTATTTTTATTTTGTATGACTGATTTCCTTATTGATCACCTACATTTTTTTCTATTTTTATTTATGTTCGAAATAAAGATTCTAATGATAAAGATTCTAATAATAAAGGGACAATTCAGATTTGTGGGGTTGTCCCCAGTTTGGAGAAGCAGACAGATGTACCACCACAGAAGCTGAGGACTGTTGTGCTGTCGACACTATATTGAGAATATTTTCATGGCTTTATGTTGCTGTCAGACTTTCCCTTTCCTTTGGCACTACGTTTCCTTGACCATAGAACTTCCATATTCCTCCACAGAAGCATGACTGTGTCACACACTGTATTACTCCATAGCTCAGCTGTTTTGTCAGCGGATTATGAAAGAGACAACAAGAAAATACAAAACTGAGTGATCATAACAAGGACGGAGAAATGTTGTTCACTGTGGAGACAAGAGGATACCTTCAAGAACCACAGTCTACAGAGGGACACTGAACGGGCCGAAACAGAGACAGAGATGTGGAGGAATATGGGAGTTCCACAGTTGAGAAGATGTAGTGAAAAGGTAAAGTGGCTGTCTGATGGCAAAATAAAGCTGTGAAAATATTCCTGATATAAGTGACACTTAAACTGATGGACTTTTTTTAGGTGACTAAAATCCATTTTGCTGCAGCTCCCGTCCTCAGCAGTACATTCCTCAGCTTCTCTTGTGGTTCTTCTGTCTGCTTCTCCAAACTGGAGGTGTGCCGACTCACATCTGCTGCAGGTCACACACTGATCATGATCGAGTACCTCATTCAACCCCGCTTCAACAGATCTGAACTATTCCTTCTTAAAACAACTAAAACTACTCAGTGAAGGTTTGGGACCGACCTGTTCTCATTCACAACTGAAGGTTAATTTTCTCTGCAGGTTCCTTTCTGTAATGTCAAACACTCATTACAACAATCTGAGTCCGTCACACACCTTAAATGGACGTAAATAGACGAGGTGCACCTTCCCTGAGTGGTTACAGCCTGTTAACCAGTTCAACGCTGAAACAGTTTCAATAATTGTTGTGTGTAAACACTGAAACATGGTAAACAGGGTCCAGGTTGGAAAATACTGAAGTTCCCCTTTAAAATAAACCAGCATTGACTTTTAGTTTCACCAGGACACATCTCCTGGTTTAGAGTCCTGTGTTTGTTTAACCTCTCATACAAGAAGCTTCTTCAGTTCTAAATGACTGGTACGAAGTTGCAGGCTATAAACCCTGTGTGGGTTGGAACCCTTGCAGAGTCGTAAGGGTCACGTGAGCTCTTAGTTTCAGAGTCGTTAAGGTCACAATGTGAGTCGTTGACCCACCTGGCCATCATGTGAGTCGTTAGGGTCAGGTGGGACCAGGGGTGAATGGGTGTGAAGTCGTCTGGGGAGGGATCCCAAGACTGCATTGTAGGTGGATGATAAGTGGTGTCGTAAGCCACCCCCTCTGTTTAACGATGGTCATTCCAGCTTGACGTAGACGGCTTCTTTTACTCCTCTTTCAAACCATCTTTCCTCCCTGGCCAAGATGTGCACATTGCCGTCCTCAAAGGAGTGTCCCTTCTCCTGTAGATGTAAGTGGACAGCCGAGTCTTGACCTGAGGAGCTGTGCTGTGCCATGTGTTTGTGGAGCGGTTGTTTTGTCTCCCCAATGTATAAATCTGTGCATTCCTGGCTGCACTGAACTGCTCACACTACATTATGTCTGGGTGTTTTGTCCTTGGGGTGGACAAGTTTCCGTCTCAGTGTGTTGCTGGGTTTAAAGTGCACAGAGATGTGTTGTTTGTTGAAAATCCTCCTGAGTTTCTCAGACACTCCTGCGACATAAGGAATGACAATGTTGTTACGTTTTTGTGTCCCATCCTCTCTGTCTGCTCTGGATCTTTTTGAGGTTTTTGCAAAGGCCCATTTGGGATAGCCACAGGTTTACAGTGCTTCCCTGATGTGTTTCTGTTCCTTCACCTTCCCCTCTGTTCTAGTGGGCACGTTTTCAGCCTGACGATTCAGTGTCCTGGTAACTCCTAACTTGTGCTCCAGTGGGTGGTGAGAGTCAAACAGCAGGTATTGGTCCATGTGTGTAGGTTTTCTGTACACCTCTACGTTTAGGTTCCTGGTCTGTTCAATGTACACTGCACAGTCTAAGAAGGGTAGACTCTCTCCTCTGACATCCTCCTGTGTGAATTTAATGTTGGGGTCCACTGCGTTAATGTGTTCCGTGAAGGTTTCCACATCCTCAGTTTTGATTTTGACCCAGGTGTCGTCCACATACCTGAACCAGTGGCTAGGAGCAGCTTCTGTCTTCAGGAAAAGAAGCGGAGGACAACAATGTGCACATCTTGGCCAGGGAGGAAAGATGGTTTGAAAGAGGAGTAAAAGAAGCCATCTACGTCAAGCTGGAACGACCATCGTTTCACGTCTTCAAGAAATGCAAGCAAGTCCAGTTGCCTACGATATAGCACTTACGATAATCTGTGAATAACTTCCTCCACTGCTCCCATCATATTGACGACATCCAGCAGAGCTCGCACCCTAACAGTTATCTGTGACGTCTGTACAGATGGTTTATATGGCTGTTAGTTTTTAGGGACAGACTGTACATTTGAGAGTAAGAATAAAGTTACCGTTTACCTGAACACACAACAACATTTTTGGTATTCTGGTCAATGTATTGTTATTTTATCAGGACCAGTATGTGTAATATAATTTTTCTTTGCCACAATTTGACGGCCCCAGGCTGCAGGACAGAGTGTGTTGTGTCCTGTCTCTGCTCCTCTCTCTCAGGTTCCTCCTGATTGTCTGGCTCCTCCCACCTTGTTGAAGGATTGACGTCGCCTGACTGAGGCCTTTATAAGCTGGTCAGGTTCAACATGGCTCCTCTCTCTTCCTCCAGGAGGACTGGTGTCTTTCTGTGTTTGGTTCTGACTGTGTTGTTCATGTTTTAGGTAGTTTAGGTTCATGTCAATGTTTCCTCACAGCCAACACTCTCACTACATCCACCGACTGATGACCTCACACATCACAGTGTTTCTTATGTTGACATGTTGTTCATTAATATATAACATAACATATACGAATGGGCAAGATGGCGCCGGTGTGTCTGGCAAGCCGTCTGACGCTGTCAAGTTTTGTGCTGTTTGTTCTGTATCTGGCGTCTGTCACAAGGAGCGTAAACTCTCTGCTGGTTTATGAATACCAGGAGTTATTAGATATCAAAACCTCTGTGGACTTTTTGGCGGAGTATGGTCTGGGTGATCGAAAAACTTCTCCTCCTCCGCTTCTGGCGGATGTCCCTGCTCACCTGCTCCGTGCTGGGGCTCCACTCCCTCGGAGGCGCAGACGCAGAGGAACGCGCAGCGGCCGGCTATTCCGGATCAAAGCCTCGCTGGCCTCCTCTCCCGGTGTGGCACAGATTCCCGGCTGCATTTCGCAGGACTATGGAGCCTATCTTTGCCATTTTCTCTCCCGGCCTCGCTCCAGTCGGCACCTGGCTGGTACCTGTTGTTGGCCCGTATGAAGCGCTCCATGCGCCCTCGCCTGCCTCGTCACCGGTGTCTTGGTGGAGTGAACCGGCGTAACCTCAAGCCGCTGAGCTGGACAGCTCATGTGGCCGTAATCCCGGCGTTTTCACCGGCTTCGACTAGATGTGCGCTGGTTAACGCAAGATCGGTGATGATCAAGACTTTAATTCTCCAGGACTTCTTCACCTCACGCGCATTGGATATACTTTTCCTGACGGAAACCTGGATAAACGCAGGTGAGTCAGCTGCCTTCACAGAACTATTACCTCCTGATTGTACATTTCTTAATGCACCGAGAACCACTGGTCGTGGAGGAGGAATAGTGACTGTTTTTAAAAATGGGTTATGCTGCAAACCTTTGCCGCCGATGTCCTTCTCCTCTTTTGAACTGAGCCTGTTGGAACTTGGTCGGTTGGACCCAGTACTTTGTGCGCTTTTCTACCGGCCGCCGAAATATAACAATCTTTTGTTAACGACCTCTCTGATTTCCTGGCTGGTATCATGACAAACTATGACAGGATCTTGTGTGTCGGTGATTTTAGCGTGCATGTTTGTTGCCCTTCGAAGCCGCTGGCCAAAGATTTTTTAGATTTTATTGAGTTTTTTAACTTTGTGCAATATGTTACTGGACCCACACAAGAACATGGACACATGTTAGACCTTGTTTTATCACATGGCTTGCCCATTTTTAATGTTCAGATAAACAATGCAGTGTTTTCTGACCACATGCCTGTTTTATTTGAATTTAACGTGCCCTGTCAGAGTTTTAAACCGCGCGCTCCTGCGCGCCACTGCCGCATCATAAAGCCTTCTACTAATTTAAAATCCTACTGTTAACTTATAAAGCTCTAAATGGTCAAGCTCCATCATATCTTAGTGAGCTCATAGTGCCATATTATCCCACCAGAACACTGCGCTCTGAGAACGCAGGGTTACTCGTGGTCCCTAAAGTCTCCAAAAGTAGATCAGGAGCCAGAGCCTTCAGCTA
>NC_065509.1:44719780-44728857 GCF_006386435.1 Epinephelus moara | reverse complement strand
GGATTACTGTTAATTTATTATGCTGATCTGTTCTGTACGACATCTATTGCACATCTGTCCGTCCTGGAAGAGGGATCCCTCCTCAGTTGCTCTTCCTGAGGTTTCTACCATTTTTTTTTCCCCGTTAAAGGGGTCTTTTTGGGGAGTTTTTCCTGATCAGCTGTGAGGGTCATAAGGACAGAGGGATGTCGTATGCTGTAAAGCCCTGTGAGGCAAATGGTGATTTGTGATATTGGGCTTTATAAATAAAATTGATTGATTGATTGATTGATTGATACTGCTGCTCAGTTTTCTTCTGTTTTTATGAATGAAAATCAGTCTGACACAAGGCCCTCTGCTGTTTTTGACACTGAGCAATTGACATTAACTTTTCTTTCCACCTGTGCCGGCACTCTTGACTCTGTCGCTCCTCTCAAAGTTATGCGTCCCAGTCCCAAATCTGAACCATGGATCAATGACACTACTTGTGCGGCCAGACGCGAGTGCAGAAGAGCTGAGCGCAGGTGGAAGAAAGATAACCTTCATATGTCTTATGAAATTCTTAAAGAAAGCTGGAGAACATATCAGAGAACTGTTAAAGCAGAAAAAACTGCCTATTTTTCTGATATAATTTCCCAAAATCTTAATAAACCATGTGTTCTTTTTAAAACTATTTTTTCTATTCTAAATGCTCCCCAATCCACCTGTCTGGAAGCGTCTTCTAAAGTCTGTGAGGATTTTCTCTGTTATTTCATTGACAAGGTTGCCAGTATCGGAGCCCATATCTCACTGCCCTCTTCTGACCCCTCCATAGCTGTCACTTGCTCAGCTACCTTACGCCAGTTTGTGCCTGTGTCGCTTTCTTCTCTCACTAAAATTGTCACTCAACTCAAACCCTCTTTTTGTCCCACAGACATCATTCCTCCCCACCTCTTTAAAGAGGCCTGGGAGGCTATTGGACTTAAAATCCAAAAAATCATAAATAGCAGTCTTGCTGCAGGTGTTGTACCCACATATTTTAAAGAAGCTGTTGTGGAACCTCTCATAAAGAAACCTAATCTGGACACTTCGGTCCTGTCTAATTACAGACCTATCTCAAAGCTTCCTTTTATTTCAAAAATCCTTGAAAAAACTGTACTCTTACAACTGCAGTTGTTTTTGGAGGTAAACAGCATCCTTGAGATTTTTCAGTCTGGTTTCAAAGCTTTTCACAGCACTGAGTCTGCACTTTTAGGGTTCTTAATGATCTTTTATTAATTACTGACTCTGGTGATTCTGCCATTCTTATGCTTTTAGACCTTTGTGCTGCGTTCGACACAGTTGACCGCACATTTCTCATTTCTCGTCTGGAACGCTGTGTGGGTATCAGGGATGCTGGCTTAGAGTGGTTTAGGTCATATCTGTCTGGGAGATGCTTCTCTGTGAGACTAGGTGATGCTACGTCATCTTCTGGCCCCCTGTCTTGTGGAGTTCCCTAAGGCTCAATTCTCGGGCCCATCCTTTTTTCTTTATACATGGTCCCCCTTGGATTGATTTTTAAAAAACACGGCATCGCTTACCACTTTTACGCAGACGACTCCCAAATCTACCTCCCGCTCAAAAGAAATAATAACAGCTCCATGATACCTCTACTAGAATGTCTAAAAGATATCAAGGCATGGATGGCTTTTAATTTTTTAAACTTGAATGAGGACAAAACTGAGGTTATGGTGTTTGGACCCAGTCGGGTCCGTGATGTCCCTCCTATAGACCTGGGTCCACTCCAGCCCTATCTAAAACCCATAGTCACCAACCTCGGCGTTAAAATGGACAGTGGTTTTAAACTTGATAAACAGATAAATTCTGTAGTGAAGACCAGTTTTTATCATCGGAGGCTTTTATCTAAAATTAAAAGTGTAGTATCTTTTAATGACTTTGAGCGCTTGATTCATGCTTTTATCTCGACCCGTTTGGACTACTGTAATGCTCTCTATATTGGTATTAACCAGGCCTCCCTTGCATGCTTACAGTTAGTCCAAAACACGGCAGCACGCCTTTTAACAGGAACCCGAAAGCATGACCACATTACCCCCGTTCTTGCCTCCCTCCACTGGCTCCCTGTCCATTTTAGAATTAATTTTAAGATCTTGTTGTTCGTTTTTAAGTCGTTAAATGGGCTGGCGCCTGACTATATCGCGGACCTTATTCACATCTACACCCCCTCCAGAGGATTGAGGTCCGCTGATCTTTTGCAGCTCGTTGTCCCAAAATCAAGACAAAAAACTAAGGGCGACCGTGCTTTTTCTGTGGTAGCTCTGAAATTATGGAATGAGCTACCCTCCCACGTCAAAATGGCCCCTACCCTGGAAACTTTTAAGTCCCGCTTAAAAACCTGTATTCCCTGGCTTTTAATCCATCATGAGAGTTTGTGTGATCTCTGTTTTGTCTCGGTCTCTGTTTTTGTTTTTGTCTCTCTCTGTTTTGTATTGCAATTGAATCACTGGTTGGTTATTTTTCTGTTTTTAGGTATTTTCAGTGTTTTAAATACTTGTTTTATTTATTTACTGTGTTTTTTTTAATTTGCTGTTCAGCACTGTGGTAACCCTGTGTTTTTAAAATGTGCTATATAAATAAAAGTGGATTGGATTGGATAATATCTTCTTTATGTCAATGGATGCTGTGTGGAACGTCCTTCTTTATGTGCTGCTGAACGCATTGAGATTAACAATAACACCATTTCAGTTATGACTTGAAGAAACACCATTACTAAACATCTGAAACTAGGTGATATTGGTCTGTTGTTAATATATCAGTGTTGTGTGTTGTGTTGTCAGATGTATTCAGACACACTGAGGTGATATTGGTCTGTTGTTAATATATCAGTGTTGTGTGTTGTGTTGTTAGATGTATTCAGACACACTGAGGTGATATTGGTCTGTTGTTAATATATCAGTCGGCTCCATGTTTGTAGCCTCGGAGCTGAAAATAATAATGAAGGAGGTGATTTGTTGGCTGGACTCTGATGTTGAATAAACATGATTCAGATCCTGAGGCAGAAATATATGAGCAGCTCTGATAAGCCAGGCTTTGAATAGGACGACGGCTGTAATTTGCATTCATCGGAGCATTATTTGACAATGTGTGTGTGTTTGTTGTGTATCTGCAGCGGGACAGGCGTTTAAATGTATTCTCTGCATGCCAGCACACATCAAAACACAATTCGGGAGACGAGCCGTGTTTCCATTGATACTGCTGTTTTTTTAGGACGAGCCGCGGCTGTCAGTGACGCCTCTTTATGTATGTGTGTGTGTGTGTGCGTGTGTGTGTGTCTGTTTGTGTGTGTCAAGACATCTCTAAATATAATTTCACACACACTTGCCAAGTTGCCAGAAACGCTGCCATTCAGAGAGACAAGCAACCTCTCGGCTTTACATCAGTGGGAGTGTGTTTGTGTGTGTGTGTTACTGTGTGTGTGTTTGTGTGTGTGTGTGTGTTACTGTGTGTGTGTGTGTGTGTGTGTGTGTGTGTATGTGGGAGAGCGAGCTTTGACAATGAAATACACCATGTGTTTCACCTTCTTCTTGGCCTTTTCTTTGGCTTCATTCAAGCGTACTGACCCTGGGCTGCAGTCCAAGATGAGAGCGCACACACACACACACACACACACACACACACACACGCATACACAAAACATGAACACACACCACACCACACATATACACACACAACATGTACACGCAGCACATATATACACACATGAAGCAGGTACAACATGTACACACACACCGAGACATGCAGGGCATATTTATATATCTCAGTTCTCTGCAGGTGGACACAGAGGAAGCAGACACATAGATGAGCTAAGGTACATGTTATACAAATAGTTAGCAGACACATAGACGAGCTGACGTACATGTTATACGCACAGGAAGCAGACATATAGACGAGCTAACGTACATGTTATACACACAGGAAGCGAACATATAGACGAGCTAACGTACATGTTATACACACAGGTTGCAGACACATAGACGAGCTAAGGTACATGTTATACAAATAGTTAGCAGACACATAGACGAGCTAACGTACATGTTATACGCACAGGAAGCAGACATATAGACGAGCTAACATACATGTTATACACACAGGAAGCGAACATATAGACGAGCTAACATACATGTTATACACACAGGTAGCAGACACATAGACGAGCTAACGTACATGTTATACAAATAGGTAGCAGACACATAGACGAGCTAACATACATGTCATACGCACAGGAAGCAGACATATAGACGAGCTAACATACATGTTATACGCACAGGAAGCGGACATATAGACGAGCTAAAGTACATGTTATACACAGAGGAAGCAGACATATAGACGAGATAACGTACATGTTATACACACAGGAAGCAGACATATAGACGAGATAACGTACATGTTATACACACAGGAAGCGAACATATAGACGAGATAACGTACATGTTATACACACAGGAAGCGGACATATAGACGAGCTAAAGTAGATGTTATACACACAGGAAGCAGACATATAGACGAGCTAACATACATGTTATACGCACAGGAAGCAGACATATAGACGAGCTAACATACATGTTATACGCACAGGAAGCAGACATATAGGCAAGCTAACGTACATGTCATACGCGCAGGAAGCAGACAAAGACGAGCTAACATACATGTTATACACACAGGAAGCAGACATATGGACGAGCTAACGTACATGTCACACGCACAGGAAGCAGACATATAGACAAGCTAAAGTACATGTTATACACACAGGTAGCAGACATATAGACGACCTAACATACATGTTATACACACAGGAAGCGAACATATAGACATGCTAAAGTACATGTTATACGCACAGGAAGCGGACATATAGACGAGCTAAAGTACATGTTATACACACAGGAAGCAGACATATAGACGAGATAAAGTACATGTTATACACACAGGTAGCAGACATATAGACGAGCTAACGTACATGTTATACACACAGGAAGCGAACATATAGACGAGCTAAAGTACATGTTATACGCACAGGAAGCAGACATATAGACGAGCTAACATACATGTTATACGCACAGGAAGCGGACATATAGACGAGCTAAAGTACATGTTATACACACAAGTACCAGACATATAGACGACCTAACATACATGTTATACACACAGGAAGCAGACATATAGACGAGCTAACATACATGTTATACACACAGCAAGCAGACATATAGACGACCTAACATACATGTTATACACAGGAATCAGACATATAGACGAGCTAACATACATGTTATACGCACAGGAAGCAGGCATATAGGCAAGCTAACGTACATGTCATACGCGCAGGAAGCAGACATAAAGACAAGCTAACATACATGTTATACACACAGGAAGCAGACATATAGACGAGCTAACGTACATGTCATACGCACAGGAAGCAGACATATAGACAAGCTAACGTACATTTTATACACACAGGTAGCGGACATATAGACGAGCTAACGTACATGTCATACGCACAGGAAGCAGACATATAGACAAGCTAACGTACATGTCATACGCACAGGTAGCAGACATATAGACGAGCTAACGTACATGTCATACACACAGGAAGCAGACATATAGACGAGCTAACGTACATGTTATACACACAGGAAGCAGACATATAGACGAGCTAACGTACATGTCATACGCACAGGAAGCAGACATATAGATGAGCTAACGTACATGTCGTACTCACAGGAAGCAGACATAAACGAAGTAACGTACATGTCATACGCACAGGAAGCAGACATATAGATGAGCTAACGTACATGTCGTACGCACAGGAAGCAGACATATAGACAAGCTAACGTACATGTCATACGCGCAGGAAGCAGACACATAGACGAGCTAACGTACATGTCATACACACAGGAAGCTGACATAGACGAGCTAACGTACATGTTATACACACAGGAAGCAGACATATAGACGAGCTAACGTACATGTTATACACACAGGAAGCAGACATATAGACGAGGTAACGTACATGTCATACGCACAAGAAGCAGACATATAGATGAGCTAACGTACATGTCGTACGCACAGGAGGCAGACATATAGACGGGCTAACGTACATGTCATACACACAGGAAGCGGACGTATAGACAAGCTAACGTACATGTTGTACGCACAGGTAGCAGACATATAGATGAGCTTACGTACATGTTATACACACAGGAAGCAGACATATAGAAGAGCTAACGTACATGTTATACGCACAGGAAGCAGACATATAGACGAGCTAACGTACATGTTATACGCACAGGAAGCGGACACACAGACGAGCTAACGTACATGTTATATACACAGGAAGCAGACACATAGACGAACTAACGTACATGTTGTATGCACAGGTAGCAGACACATAGACGAGCTAACATACATGTTGTACGCAGAGGTAGCAGACATATAGACAAGCTAACGTACATGTTATACACACAGGAAGCAGACATATAGACGAGCTAACGTACATGTTGTATGCACAGGTAGCATACACATAGACAAGCTAATGTACATGTGTCTGGCGGCGCTTGTGGACGCAGCGGCTTTGTGCTCGCACATTCAGTGCTCCGTTTTCGTATTTGTTTTGTACGTCCTGCTCGTTCGAACTGCTTTCTGTCGAGCTAACGTCACCTACAGCCGACAGGACCTGTTAAAAATCGGTGTTTCGTGTGAGTTGAATATTACAGGGGAGTCCTCTCGTTCATACGACATCCCGGAGTCCATAACAAGGGACGACGGCTCTTCGTGGATTACAGTCCCAACGAGGAGGAAGCGGAGGCAGCGCAGGGAGCGCAAGCAGAAGCGGGGATGCAGAGCAGGCGAGCTAGCTAGGCTACGGAAGCGGCCCCACAAACCACCACTTCCCAGCCTCTCCCTCGCAAACGTAAGATCCCTCGCCAACAAAATTGACAAGCTGAGGCTCCAGGCGGCTTCGGATTACTTCACCAGAGACTGCTGTGTCTTACTCATCACCGAAACTTGGTTACATTCATCTATTCCGGACTTGGCTATAGAGCTAGCATGCTTCACAACGCGGCGCTTCGACAGGACCAGTGACTCCGGTAAGAACAAAGGAGGAGGGTTGTGTATTTACATCAACAACAACTGGTGTAGCAACACGGTGACTGTAGCCAGCCATTGTTCCCCAGAGTTGGAATATTTGACTGTGAAATGCTGACCGTTCTACCTTCCTCGGGAGTTCACTGCGGTCATGCTAACCGTTGTTTACATTCCACCGGATGCTAATGCTAGCTCGGCCCTCGGGCTGCTACATAACAACGTTAGCCTGCAGCAAAACCAACATCCAGACACGGTGCACATCATTGCTGGTGATTTTAATCACGTGGATTTAAAATCAGCGCTGCCTAAACTCCACCAGCATGTAAAGTGTGCGACAAGAGGAGCCAATACACTGGACAAGGTTTACACCAACATCAAGCTGGGCTACAGGGCCAGACCTGCACCACACTTCGGCAGGTCGGACCACATCTCCCTACAATTAATCCCTACATACACCCCCCTCCGAAAATCCACCACCACCATCACTAAGACCATCAGGACGTGGCCAGATGGTGCTTCTCAGCAGCTGCAGGACTGTTTCAACTGCACTGACTGGGACATCTTTGAGGACGAGGACCTCGATGTATTTACAGACACTGTGCTGTGTTGCATCAAGAACTGTGTGGACACGGTCACAGTGGAGAAACGCATTCGGGTATTCCCCAACCAGAAACCCTGGATGACCAGAGAGGTGAAGCAGCTGCTGAAGGACAGAAACACCGCCTTCAGAGCTGGCGACAGGGCTCTCTACAGCATAGTCCGCGCCAACCTGAAGAGAGGCATCAGGAAGGCCAAGGTGGATTACAGGAGGAGGATCGATGACCACCTGGACAGCAATAACAGCAGGCAGGCATGGATGGTGGTCCAGCACCTCACCAACTACAAACCTGGCATCAGAGCTGCTGAGGGCGACGCTGAGCTGGCAGAGGAACTCAACCTTTTCTTTGCCCGCTTCAAGACTGAACCACCAGGAGCAGCCACGTTGCCTCCAGCGGCCAGGAGGAGCCCTGCCCTCACAGTGGGGGTGCACGAGGTGAGGCGCACGCTGAGGGGAGTCAACCCACGGAAAGCAACGGGCCCTGATGGCGTCTCAGGGCGGGTATTGAAAGACTGTGCAGACCAGCTCGCTGGAATCTTCACCAGGATTTTCAACCTGTCACTGACACAGTCTGCAGTCCCATCCTGCCTGAAGACCTCCACTGTCATCCACCTACCCAAGAAATCAACCATAACCAGCCTCAACGACTACCGGCCGGTGGCGCTCACACCAGTGGTGATGAAGTGTCTTGAAAAACTGGTTAGGAGTCACATCATGACCTTCATAACCACCAGCTCGGACCCATACCAGTTTGCCTACAAGGCAAACAGATCAACAGAGGACGCCGTGAATGCAGCGCTTCACACAGCGCTGTCCCACCTGGAGAAACAAGGAAACTACGCCCGCCTTCTCTTTGTGGNACTACCGGCCGGTGGCGCTCACACCAGTGGTGATGAAGTGTCTTGAAAAACTGGTTAGGAGTCACATCATGACCTTCATAACCACCAGCTCGGACCCATACCAGTTTGCCTACAAGGCAAACAGATCAACAGAGGACGCCGTGAATGCAGCGCTTCACACAGCGCTGTCCCACCTGGAGAAACAAGGAAACTACGCCCGCCTTCTCTTTGTGGATTTTAGTTCGGCATTCAACACAATCCTTCCGCACTGTCTAGTGGGGAAACTGCTGAACCTCGGTCTACCTCATTCCACATGCCTCTGGATTAAGGACTTTTTGACAGAGCGCCCACAGCGGGTCAGGATTGGCCCCCACACCTCTGCACCCCTCACACTCAGCACCGGTTCCCCTCAAGGCTGTGTGCTGAGCCCCCTGCTTTTCACCCTCTACACTTCAGACTGCACCCCCATCCACACCAGCAACACCTTCATTAAGTATGCGGACGATACCACAGTGGTAGGCTGCATCACAGGAGGTGATGAGTCC
>NC_065509.1:44712624-44714167 GCF_006386435.1 Epinephelus moara | reverse complement strand
GAGGAGCTACAGAGTCGAGCGTTGTTCGCAGTGAGCCTACGGCGCTATCGACAAAATGATCAAAGTCGGTACAGGAAACCTCTGTTACTGAGGGACTTGGTATTGAATTTAACGACGGAGTAATCTTTTCCTTAAATTTTGCGACAGCACTATCTGATAAACATCTAGTATAGTAACTGTTGGTCCGAGTACATGTCATACACACAGGAGGCAGACACACAGACGGGTCATTTTTTTTATAGGGTGCCATTTGGACGTCATAACTTGTGGAAAAAAAATATTTGATTCACCCAGATTTGAATGTTCCCTTAAAAAAAGAACACATTTAACTTACTGAAAAACATATTGGTTGAGCTCAGGCCCCTACATAATATTATATTTATATATTTTAACAACATGTGACACATGGGATGTGTCCACTCTGTTAAGGACATAGACATACCATTTTAAATGTGTTTTTACTGCATGACTCCTTTTGAAATTATATTTTTAAAGAAAGTGTATGTCCCTTTTTAGTCAGATAGTTTATTTTACAATCAAGTTATTTTAAATAAGCTGTTATTTAGAAAAACAAGTGTGTATTATGATCATGGAACATATTCCTCCAGTTAATTTCATAAAAAAAGTGACTTATGATGCAAATTACTAAAAATTTCTAGCATGTACAATCAAACCCCTCAATATCATTCTGTCACCACAAATACATAGTTAAAATATTTTTATTTCATGAAACTATGATGGAAAAATATCAACATAACAGAGTGGACAGTATAATAACAAAGTGGACGAAACACAGCCAATGACGAAACCTGCATGTGATTAAATGCATTTTGCAGGCAAATTTCATAGAGCACATTTGAACACAACAAACAGTGCAATGCATCAAATTCATCTTGAAACAAACCAAAGGAGGGAAATGGGGGTTGAACAAGGACAGGAAGGCCAAGGAACAGCTGGAGAATGTCTGTTGGGCAGAACTCAAAGAAACTGAAACATATTGGAATTCCAGCACCAAACCACCTGCAAAAAGTTCAAGAATAAGAACCAATAAAAATGACACTGTGGAACTTCTCACTCTCTAAAAGTGCAACGAAAACCAAATAGAGGTTCAGACACGTCAATCAATTACATCCTTGACACTACCACACTGCACTCAAATCAGGCTAATCAGGCAGATAAGTGAAAACACCTGTGTTGGTGCACAAAGACTTTAACCCTTTGGGCCCTAGGCGTTTTTGGGGTATTTTTACTGCCTTTACTTTTAAGCTCATATCACAGTCATTATAAAGGCTACATACACATGCTATATCTTGTTTTTTTTCAGGACAGTCTGGGCTAACCAGATTTGCCATCATTCCATGTCCTTCTATGTGCCTCTATTTTATATTAATTTTTATATCAATGAAAAAAACAAATCCTTGTGACTAAATTCTTAAATTTTTACATGTATCTCACCATAGCAAGTTGGAAGAAGACATATTCTGCCATATATGAAGAGGGGAGACTCTCTGGAATCTGGCAATATAAGAACCATGATGCTGGG
>NC_065509.1:44709864-44712496 GCF_006386435.1 Epinephelus moara | reverse complement strand
GACTACAAATGTGGATAGACAGGGAGAAACACACGCAAGCCTAAGACGTGGTAAGATACGATATTACTCACTATATGAAGTGACTGATAACAAGATCTATATAATGGATCGTAAAGAAATTCGTCAGGTTTTTATTTTGTAGACAATCAATCTGTATTTATAGCATGATGGGATGACAGCACAATGATGTGTGTGGTATCCCTGGAAAGCTCTAGTCCTGCGCTTTCATGTGATATGCGTGGCATTTCTGTGCGAGCCTGCGTTTGCGAGTAATCCATCCAAGAGTAATGTGTGTGCAAAGCTGTATGAAAACTCTATTTTACATCATTTTAGTGTAAGTTTATCATTTTTTTTGCTGTGAAAACACTGGACTACCGACAAGTGCTTGGCCTTATCGGAAAGCTACAGTTCTGCTGTTTCCGCTGATATGCGTGGCATCTCATTATGATGCACGGTCGCGGAGAAAATCCACAGAGAAGAACGGGTGTGAATTTGGACGCACTATGCGTTGTTCGGGCCCATAGGGTTAAGCCACATTTTTAGTCTATGTAGTGGTCTTCCAGATATTTCCATGTAGACTTCTCCAGTTGGACGGAGCGCTTATTGAGTGCTTGTGGTTCTGGTATAAGACAGAGAAGTTGGTCATCTGCATACCAGCTTACATCTTCACGTGAACTTGGCCATTTGAATTTATTCACCCCATTGCATTGCATTTAGGTAATATACAGGCTATCCTAATAATATTCATGTACAATATAAAATACACATAATCAGTGCTTCAATCTTTTAACCTCCTGAGACCCAGAAATTCATTTTGCCCACTCAAGAGGACAGGAAGAAAGGAAGGAAGGAAGGAAGGACAGAGGGAGGAAGGATGGAAGGAATGAAGAAAGGAACAGAGGGAGGGAAAGAAGCAAGGAAGGAAGGAAGGACAGAGGGAGGAAGGATGGAGGGAACAAAGGAAGGAACGTAGGGAGGGAAAGAGGGAACGAAAGAATGGGGAGGGAAGGAAGGAAGGAGGAAATAAGCAAGGAAGGGTGAAAGGAAGGAACAGAGGGAGGGAAAGAAAGAAGGAAAGAATGAGGAAGGAAGGAAGGAAGGAAGGAAGGAAGGAAGGAAAAGAAATTAAAACACCTTTTTCCCCCAAGGTCTCAGGAGGTTAAATATCTATAAGTCAACAATACATACAGTATGTCCACGCTGTTAAGTTGGTGTCCACCATGTTACTTGAATAAGGATAACAGAGTGGACATTAACAGAGTGGACATTTTGAGCTAAAGTTAGCCCTCAGCCCGGCTTTGCTAGCATAATAGCTAACGTGACTTTGGATACTTGATAAGAAATCTATAATTTTACACAAAAACCTTTTGAAATGATTCAATTTGATTAATTCCTTTGATATATAGCTTTAACAGAGTGGACACGTTATTGTTACATACAATATTATAAGAATGTGTAGCCTATTATTTTTGTTTTTTGATTCGTGGAGAAAGTATTTTGAGTATTTTAAATACAACATTATTCCACTCAAAAGTATTTTGTTACAAATTACATTTGATTTTTATCGGCCTTATCAAATACAAATTACAAAATACTCAAATGTAATTGAAATACATATTTTAAATACAAGTAATAGAAATACTGCCCATCCCTGTACACACACACATTACATCTGGTCCATAGACACACAGAAACACACTCAAACATTATTTTAGTGTCCACAGTCTGATTTTGTTCTTTCTGCAGTGTGAAACAAACAGACACAGAGAATCTGAATATAAGGAAAAAATAAAACACATCTTTAACCTGGGTTTTGTTCTCATGACTCTGACATGTCAGTAAATTACAGTTAAACATTAATCCAGGAAGTCACTGGTGTTGATTCGACTCAGAGACAAACGGTTGGATTTATTTCTGTAAAGCTGTTTGGAGGGAGCTCGTCTATGTTCTCAGGGTTCTTTGTTCCCAACTTTATTATCATGTTATGACACAATATGAAGCCTGGTTATTGTCTCAGTGTTTCAGGTTCAGATATTTCATAACTAAACTAACCTGATCCTGAACCTGAACCTCATCTCAACCTGTTTGGACATGGAAATAATCAACTACAGTTCATTAATAATTTCATAATCTGAACATGTTGATTCATCATTTTTATCCCTATTTTATGTTGTTTTTCTTTCTCTCTGTTAACTGTTTAATGAATTGGTTGACTGATTGTTCTTATTTTGAATTTATGGCTGAGATATATTTGGGAGTTTTTCTCTATTCAAAAAGAGAAACTGTTTGTCAGTACTCTCCTACTAAGTAGAGTACAAAATATTAAAGCCGAGTCCACTTCAGTTTACTGAGACACGATTACAGTCCTCTAACACCAAACACGTCATCTGAAGCTGATATCCCAGATAGCACACATACATCTGGCCGACGTCGGCCTGAGGACTACACATCGGCCCTGAATTTATAACGTCTGACAAGCGTCGGCCGCATGGGCGGATATCTTTAAATTTAATACTCTTTTGTCCCAGCTCATCAAACGTCTCTGTTACGCCGGCTTTGGGTCAGCCCAGTGCTGTAGAATATACCCGCCCACATACGGAAGTCGCCACTGAAGGCGGAATTTCATCTCCGT